>NC_141026.1:51042500-51262500 GCF_052040795.2 Danio rerio | reverse complement strand
TCATATTTTAATCCTTTATATCTATATCCTATATATATATATATATATATATATATATATATATATATATATATATATATATATATCCTTAATATTTTATTTTTTTCATATGTGAGGATATTTGCATATTGCTCTACATCTTGTGTGTATTAAGCAGTGTGTAAGCAGTGCACAATTCATGCTGCTTTGACTAAACTGTTTTATATTATAATTTCTGTTTTATATGGTCCTAAAGATTCAGTTTTCAGGTTCATATTCAGTGAGCATATCTGCAATGTATTGAGGTCCTAGACCATTTAGTGTTTTATAGACAAGTAATAATCCTTTAAAATCTTTTCTGAATGTAACTGGGAGCCAGTGTAAAGACATGAGGACAGGTGTAATGTGCTCTGATTTTCTGGATCTGGTCAGAATCCTGGCCACAGCATTCTGGATAAGCTGCAACTTTTTGGGAAGGCCAGTGAAGAGGCCGTTACAGTAATCCACCCTGCTGCTGATAAAAGTATGTCTTCACTGAAAACAAATCATCTTATTCTTGCAATGTTTTTGAGATGATAAAATGTCGATTTAGTTACTGCTTTACAGTCAGATCTGAGTTTCAATAGTCATGTCAGAGTCACACTAAGATTCTTGACCTTATTTATTCTTGTTTGACCCTTAGAGCCAAGGTATGCATTCACCTTGAGAACCTCATCTCTGTTCCCAAATGCAATGGCTTCAGTTTTCTCTCTGTTTAACTGAAGATTTTTTTTTAAGTATCATAACGGGGCTTACTGAAGACATTCACAAATGCAAAAAAAAGGCCTTAAAATAACATTGTTTTTGCCCTTAATTCTGCTACTCCAGGAGAAATATTTCAGCTTAGTCCTCAATACCTCCTGATTCTGCTCCAAACATCCAGCACATCTGTTTCCGATTGAAATAGCCTGACAGAAGCGGTCCGATTCGAGCTATCTTTGTCTCCATGCCTGCGATTTCCCCACAGCTCCTCAATGCCAGTAATTCAGTAATTGTGGAGCTTACACCTCGACGTGGAGAAACAGGAAGGCTGTCGACCAAATGGGACACTTGACAGTTGCCTTAAATTGCCTGCTATTATGTTTTTTAAGACGGCTTCCACAAAATAACGTCCAGAGGGCAAAAAACAAGAGCAAAATCTCTGGCTCTGGATTCCAAGCAAGCCGAAGCTGGCCGACGACACGCAATCCTGCTCAGGCATTCGCTTGGCCGCAGCTTTTATTCTTCTGATCAGCTCATTGTGGTTTGATTGGGGGGTTTTGTTTTTTGCAAGTAGCCGACTATAAGTTTGTCCAAGCGAATTTACTAAAACAACATGATTTATAAGACGTTTGTAAAGCGCTTGAATGGATTGCCTGATCAAAGCTGTCTTTTGTGCTTGTTTTTTGAAGGGTTTCTTTAGTTGACAATCGCTCCGTGTTCTTGACAGCTACTATAAAACAGTTTGATTAGGCCACGCACACACATAGGGACGTCATGCGTGGCTATTTTGTGAAATATCTAATGAAATTGTAAATATGGTCAAAATGTTATTATGAAAAAATATATATGTATTAAAAGTGTATTTTTTACTTTTAAATAATTATTAAATAATAATGATAATACTAATAATATTATAAATAATAATAACAGTAATAATACTAACAATAATAATAAGAAGAAGAATAACAATAACAATATTAATAATAACAATAATATTAAGGAAATAATAATAGTAAAAATAATAATAATAATAACAACAACAATAATAGCAACAACAATAATATTAAGGAAAATTATAATAGTAATAATAATAATAATAACAACAATAATAATATTATTTTAATAATAATATTATATATAATTATAAATTTTTATATATAAAGTATATATTAGTACCTAAAAATTTTAAGAGGCACACTTGTACTTTTTAGGTACCAATATGTACCCTTGAGGTATTAATATGAACCTTTAAGGTATAAGTTTGTACCCTTTGGAAAGGTACCACCCCAGTGACAGCTCGTGTACCTTTATTTCTGAGAGGTTATATATTATGTATATATATATTTATAGGCGATGCGGTGGAGTGCTGTTGCCTCACAGCAAGTAGGTCAGTTGGCATTTCTGTGTGGAGTTTGCAGATTCTCCCTGCTTTCGTGTGGGTTTCCTCCGGGTGCTCTGTTTTCCCCCACAGTTCAAAGGCATGCAGTACAGGTGAATTGGGCAGACTAAATTGTCCGTAGTGTATGTGTGTGAATGAGTCTGTATGGTTGTTCCCAGAGATGGGCTGCAGCTGGAAGGGCATCCGCTGTGAAAAACATATGTTGGATAAGTTGGCGGTTCATTCCGCTGTGGTGACCGAAAATGAATAAATATATATATATATATATATATATATATATATATATATATATATATATATATATATATATATATATAAACAAATAAAAAACGTAATTATTGTTTTTAAAGTCATGCAAATGTATACAAACTATATTTTTTTAAATATGAAATATAATTTATTTAATGGTCGCAAAAAGTCACAAAATTGGTCGCAAAAATCAACACAAATGCAGCCCTGGCTTTATGGATTTTTATTTTTTTTTATGTCATCTTATGCTTTATATACGATGAAGGTTTTGATATTTTACTTATTCTGGAAAGTTTGTTTGTCGTTTTGTTTACCTGATGTGCACATAAATCAACTAAATGAGCTATAAGATGTTTTATGTGCACACAAAACAAAAAGACCAACAAACTTTCTAGAATAACTAAAATATTAAAACCATCACTGTATAAAAGCATGAGCCATATAAAATTCACTTGCCGATTGTTGCTTGGATGGGACTTCAATGCGGAGTAAAAATCCACAAACTTAGCCATAACTCAAAAAACAGCGAGGGGCCTCTGGACAGCAGCGTCCCTATCGCCCCGTCACTGTCCAAGTCCATGATGTAACTTCTGTTTCTCATTGAAGGGAATTTGTTGAAACTGTTAAATTACACAGCTGGTGCAGAGCAGATCTGGCTTTACAGTCGGGAGATGTGAGTAATATATTACATTGATGTCTTCACATTTCAGCACGACGGTGGAAAAAACTCGACCTGTTTTCGTCAGTCGAATAGTCTCAGCTGTGTTTTCGTAAAAGAAACATCAAACCATTGTCATTACGAGAACACGAACATGTTTGAAATGTTTATTGTTCATCCACATGTTACTTTTATACACTATTAAAACAATATCAGCTAATCCAACAGCCGTTAATGAGAGACTAACATTTTTATACATGTCATTTGCTACTCGAAACTGTAAAAAATATCCATAAAATGAGCAGTTTTCCTTATTTTGTGATTTATGTTTTTATTATTTTTTTTCTCCCCGTTTATTTATGCTTTAGAATTTCAATATGAAGAATAAAACCAACTTTTAACCTTAAAAATTTGGAAAAAAAGGTGACTTTTATTAACATTTTCGCCAAATGAAAGTTTGTGGCCCCCGCCTTAATTTGAAAGTTGTGTAGCACTTTACAGTTTTGTGTGTGGAGCTGAACGTACCTCTCGGGGTGGGACATCGGCTGGGCTTGACACAGGCAGAGAAACATTTCCCCATGAGTGAAAGTTGTTTGAGTGTTGTCATGGAGTGTTTTCCTCCGTGCATGGCTGGCTGTCTCATATCTATTGAGCACACGAGGACATTCGTCCCAGCACGCTTCATTCACAACACTTCAAAAAAAGTTTTTTAAGTTGCTGCCCAGAGGGACATTATACGTATATAATTGTAAATAAATAAATCAGTGCTTAATTTGAGCCGGATCTTGTCAGATTCTGTTCTGGGAAATTTCAGATATTTGTATTTTTTTTTGGTATTTATTTTAATTGATTCAGCAATAACTTGTGCACAGTGAATACGTGTGTGTGTGTGTGTGTGTGTGTGTGTGAGAGAGAGAGAGAGAGAGAGAGAGAGAGAATGGCTGCGTCTGAAACTGCCTACTACTCAGTAGGTACTGGATTTGAATTTAAATGCACTACTCAGTAGAAAAGTTTGTTCTATACATGGAATTCGGACGTACTACATCCGCCATTTTGTCATGGTCACGTGACCTACCTGCGTCAGTTGTGTCGCTTAACTCCTTTTCATGAATTCTCTCACGGGGCATCATAGGATAGCGCAGCGTGCATGGAAGCAGTAAGTCATCCGGGTACTTCTCGCATACTGAATTTCGAATTTTATGAATTCGGACATACTACTCGGCTCGCATACTGATTTTAGCGTACTATATAGTATGGAAGTATGCGATTTCGGACGCAGCAAATGAGTGTAGCGAATGCTGTGTGGATTGTGTGTGCGCTCGCAAAGTTAAAGCAAAATTCATGTTTAACAATTGATCCTATCGTGGCGGGATAAAAGAAATGCAAGGAACTCAATGCAGCCTAATGTCATCTGCAGTCACACATCGACACCTGTCCCCGGTAACCCGGACCAATTATAGAGTCGCACCATTATTTGTGGGTCATTTGCATCGCCTCACACAATAAACATTACAAATATTTTTATATGATGTGAAAGTAGTCAAAACAAATAACAACAACACAGTGTTGCTTCTTTTACCTTTAACAACAGCATGGTGGATAACAGTAAATCTATTTATTATTATTATTACTAATAATATTACTATTTATTACTGATTGATTTCAATATGATTGAACTTATTTTGTGTTTAAAAAAATCCAGTCTTTTCAAATCTCTTTATTTTTATTTTTTTTTTTAAAAACAAAATAAAATGAAAAAATAAGCAGATGAAAATTCAAAATGAATAATATAATTAATTTCTTGTGGAAAACCTGATGCGGTCCAGCCTCACACAGACTCTGCCTCCAGAGGCCCTCAGGTAAATTGAGCTTGAGACCCCTAAAGTGGTATATTGTCTGGGTTGATGTTGTGTATAACAATACAAAAACTTTGTATTAAACTGCCAGAAAATGTTCTGCTACTTTACAGACTTCAGATTTCTCTGTGTGTTATTTCTTTTGCGTTATATTATTTCAAACTACTAAATTGTCTATAAAAGTCACATTTTCTAAGCCGAATTTTAACACCAAAAATCGACAGAGCAGAGATCAACATCCCATAATAAAATTCACAACCATAAACAAACACAAAACTATTTAAAATAGAGAAATGGTTTATTACCAGATATTTTACAGTCCACTGAGTACCACAGGGTTCTTCCATATATTCCAAAGTCATATTTGAGCATGGTGGCTCATTGGTTAGTAGGGATGTAACGGTATTGTAAATACCGTCATACCGCAATATTAATTTTTTTCGATATTACCGAAGTCGCATGACTCGGTAAAACTATAGGTCTTCTGAGAAAATTTGCTCAGGCGAATGAAGCGAACGGGAGGTAGCGAAAACTACAATCCCCATCATCCCTTGCGGTCTGTTGTCGCTACATATCCAGTAATGCGGAAATGGAGTGTGCTGCTAGAAGCGGGGATCAAAAACAGCTGTAAAACTCTAAGGGCCCTTTTACAAGAGTGCGTTTTAGTTTTAAAACGGCGTTGTAGGATGAAAACGATCCGCGTCCACACTCGCGTTTTACCCAGCGTTTCTGAACAGCTCTCCGTCCACACCAAAACGCTGAAAACGCACATCACGTGACCACAGACACTCTCGGGCAAGCGCTCCAGCATTTCTACCCAGATGAGAGCTCTGCTTGTCGGACTGCTCATCAAGCATCTCCCGCTGGATCTAATCTCACTATATTTGCTAAACGTGATATTTCATTCATGTTGTTGTCTTTATCTAACGACATAGGCCAATTCCCTGACTTTGGTCATTGGAATCTATTAAGTTACTTGTTCACGGGTAACATGTTTTGGTTAAGCGCAAAGATAAGTTAATGATTAATCCAGGTACATTGACTGATCGCTTGCCTTTATTTCCTACAATGTATAAACTTATTGTATGTTATACTTTTATAATTGTCGATTATTAAAACTGATATTCAGCAAAAGAGAAGGGTGTGTTTCGTAGTTTCACTGAAATTGAAAGGAAACAGTTGTTATCGGCTCCGTTTTGTTATAAATATCTACAAAGTGAAGATGACGCTCATGCAGCACGGCGCCTCAACATTTCTGCTGTCTGTTAAGTTTTCTAATATTAAAAAGGAAATAGGCAGTTCCTTAAATCATGTTTACATTTTATTGTTGAGAAAGTGAAACAACGTAGCCAAGGTGATGTGAATGAAGTTATAAAGTACACTGTTCCCTTTGAAGATTTACCCGTGTCCTCGGTATAGTCTGTTTTCCATATCAAACTGAGAAGGGGGAGACTGCAGCCTTGATCAAACTTGCGAAGTCTTAACTTACAAGAAGAGGATGCGAGACTGAACTGTGTGTGGGCTACTTAATAGTGAGGAAAAGCCCCAATCAGATAGGCGAACGTTTGCAGCCCCGCCTCCGTTTTCAGATGTGTCCGTCTTTCCCCATCCACACTGAGACGGAGCAGCAGCTTTTCAGAATGAAAACAGCCTCTCCAGCGTTTTCGAAACGCTCCGTTTTCAGCGCTCGAGAAATAAGTCATATAAGTCATATCTCTCTTGTCCCAGAAACCTCAGTACCAAATGAGAGGTTTTTTTTTCTGTTGCAGGGGACATTGTAAATGCCCAGAGATACCAGCTTTTACCAGATTATATTTATATGATAATTTTCCTTTAAACCCATCTCTATCTAAGTGAGTGAGTGATTAAATGTTGAATGTGATGAGTTTTCAACAATACTAAATTAAAAACTTAAATTTTTTTTTACATGGTTTAATATTTTTTTTGTTATTAAAATTGAAGTTCCTGTTTCAAAGCTAACAGATAGATGGCTAATTTGTATGTCATTGACACTTTTGGCACTTTTTTGGAGTATTTTCATAAGTTTTGTTTTTTCCTGTAAATGATTCAATAAATACCGTACCGTGACATTGATACCGAGGTATTACCGTACCGTGAAATTCTGATACCGTTACATCCCTATTGGTTAGCACTGTCGGCTCACAGCAAGAGGGTCAAAAGAAGTTTGCCTGTTCTCCCATGTTCGCGTGGGTTTCCTCCAGTTTTTCTCCGGGTTTCCTCGGTTTCCCCCACAGTGAAAAGACATGCGCTATAGAAGAATTGGATGAACAAAATTGGCCGTGTGTGTGTGAATGAGAGTGTGGGTTTATCCCAGTACTGGATTGTGGTTGGAAGGGCATCCGCTGCTAAAACATATGCCAGAATAATTGGTGGTTCATTCCGCTTTGGCGACCGCTGATAAATAAGGGACTAAGACGAAGGAAAATGAATAAATGAATATTTAAGCACTATAGTATAGTATAGTATAGTATAGTATAGTAATCTAAGGAAATTTTCAATGTTTGTCCCAAGTTCGTTAACAACATTGAAATACTGCAGTTTACTCCTAATATTACATTATTTTAAAAAAATCTTATACATTCAGTTGAAACAAAAAGTCGGTAACACTGTAGAATAATCCATAGTAGTTAATGTATTTGGGTGACATGGTGGCTCAGTGGGTAGCACTTTCGCCTTACAGTATTTATTAATCATATTCTATCATGAACGAATGCATTATTAAAATCTAAAGTTGTGCTTGTTGACATTAGTTAATGTGCAGTGAGTTTACATGAACTAACATGAACTAACGTTACTTACGTAAATAACCTTGACTAACGTTAACAATGATGAATGAATATTGTAATAAATTTCTTACTAATTGTTTGTCTATGTTACTAAGTACATTAACTATAGCATTAACTAATGGGTGATTATTTTAAAGTGTTACAAAAAGGTTTTTGTCACTGAATGACCCATTCAGATTTGTTCAAAACGACTCATTCAGTCATGAATTGAATTAAATGACATGCTGGAATACTTTCTAGTATTAACTAATTAACTAATGTCAACAAGTCAGCACACAAATCGATTAAGTTAACTTAAGAAATTAAAGTGGATTGAACATAAAACAATTACGTTGTCCCCCTAAAAATCATAGGAATTATGTTGTTTCAGCTCATTTATGATAAGCAGTTTAAACAAGCAGCAAAAATCAGTTTTTAAGACTTGTGTTGGGATAACATGAAGGAATTAAGTGAACTTATCGGTTTTTACAAATATATGTGGATTGAACAAAAACAATTAAGTTCTTCCCCCAAGAAACTAAAGAATTGTGTTGTTTAAATAAGTAAATTGAACAAACGGCAAATGTTTATACCGTCATATATTTTCTCAAATAACGTTCAGACTGATCGTTTTGCTTCATAGGACCTCAATGTATCATCAGGATACAGAACACCTATTAGTAAAACAGTAAAACAAATCGGTTTAGACTTTCATTCATTCCCTCAGCTGTAAAGTTTTTAAATTTAGGGTAGAATTTGTATTGTATAATGTGCTTTTGTGTATTATGTGTGACATGCTTGTATGCTGCAGCCAAATTGCCTTCGGGAAATTAATAAAGACTGACTAAGGAGACACAAGTCACAAGTAACACAACTAAGTTTTCTTTTTTTGCTTGTATGTGGGGTTTTTTACCCTCAAAGTCCAGGTAGTTTTTATTGCATTTAATGACTTACCAAGTACTATGTTTTTAACTTTAAAAAACATATTTAATTAAGAACAAAAAAAGTGCATTCAGTGCATGTTGTTGTGGGTTAAAGATTTTATTTCGATTTATTTCTCACAGTCCTGAATTGGTCGTGTTTTATGCAAACATGCACATTTGGTTCAGTGTGATGATGTATTGAATGCTGTTGTTGTGAATTTATACGTCACCATGGTAACGTTATCTAGCTGGCTGACACAGATTAGGTTCTGTCTGAATGATTTGTGAAAGTCTTGGAAGCGTCATTTAACATTGGTAGAAAGTTATAAACAAATGAGTAATGTTTTGGAATGCGTGTCCTTACTTTCTTTTTTTCCCCTCATTAAAAGTGTTTAGAAGTTTACAGCTGCGGTACAGACCATGCTGCCATATTATTATATAAATACATATGTCCTGTAAATATTTCAAGTGTTAAAATTCAAAGAATGGTGACACTTTAGTTTAAGTAGCAGTTCTCACTATTATATAGTAACTTATTACAAAGATATTGGCTGTTGATTAGTACCTATAAAGTACATATTCAGTATGATCTTATTCCTAATCCTACCCAATACCTGAACCTAACTACGACCTTAATAGCTATTAATAAGCAACAAATTATGAGTTTATTAAGCTAAAAGTCTCAATTAAAGATTTGTTAATAGCTTAAATTAAAGTGTGACCAAAAAAAAATTGTAAAATGTATTAAATATTTACACCACATTTCTATATTTGATATTATAATGTGAATCATTAAAATAACACAATAATGTTTTATAATTTTAAATACAGCAGGGTAAATAAGTATTGAACACGGCACCATTTTTCTCAGACAACATATTTGTAAAGGTGCTGTTAACTTTGTGCTGTGGTTTTCACCTGGATGTTGGTAACAACCAAAGAAATCCATATATGCAAAGAAAATAAATCTAATCAGTTTACAAATGAAGATGTATGTAATAAAATAAATGGGAAAAGTATTGAACACATGAAGAAAAGAAGATGTAGAAAGGCAGTGAAAGCCCAGACAGCAGCTGAAATCTATCAGTAGTTATTTAGTAACCATCTGCCCTTCCTCATTGTAAATTAACATTAACTGCTTCAGTGCAACATGTACATTTCCAGGATGATAAAGATGAAACCAGGTTGGACATTTCAGCAAGACAATGATCAAAAACACAGCCAAGGAGACTCTCAAATGCTTTCAGAGAAAAAAAAATCAAGCTGTAGAATGGCCCAGCCAATCACCTGACTTGAATCCAATAGAAAATACAAAATAAAGATCAAATTTGATAGATGAGACCCACAGAACCATCAAGGTTTTTACACTCTGTTGAAGTCTGAAAAACTCAATGCCTGAGCAATTTATGTGAATTTATTCTCCATATGAGAGGTGTCTTTAAGCTGCCATCACCAAAAAAAGCCTTTTATATGAAGTATTAAATACATTTCAATAGTTCAGAATTTCTTATTGGGTCGATGCATTGTTATTACACAGAACTCTTTTGTCATTTTTTATGTTTGTATTGTTTGGGTTTTTAAAAAAATCTGGTTCAATTCCATGTTCCAATTCCAACAGCTCCTTTAGAAATATATTAATCTCAGGCAGAAACATGACCTGTTCAATACTTATTTTCCCCGTTGTAACTAGTAAGTGCCATTTTAAAATGCTATTTATTTCTATCATGGAAAAGACTTTAAAAAAACAAACATTACTCCTACTTTTTAGTAATAATTCCGATTTGATCAAATGATTTGGTGCTCAGAAACGTTATTATCTATGTCAGTGGTCACCAAACTTGTTCCTGGAGGGCCGGTGTCTTGCAGATTTTAGCTCCAACCCTAATCAAACACACCTGAACAAGCTAATCAAGGTCTTACTAGGTATACTTGAAACATCCAGGCAGGTGTGTTGAAGCAAGTTGAAGCTAAAACCTGCAGGGACACCGGCCCTCCAGGACCGAGAGTGGTGACCCCTGATCTGTGTTAATAATTGTAATATAATTTATTTCAGGATCCTTAAACGAATAAAACGTTTAATAGAACAGTATTTATGTGAAATAGAATTGTAACACTGTAAATATATTTATACTGTCTGGTTTAATTGACTATTAAAGAATAAATAGGCTTAAAAAACACTAAAATCTTATTAAAATGTCTAAACATGACTTTAATTTTAATAATTTTTTTTTTATTTAATTAAAAAATTTAATTAAATTAAACATTTTAGGGCAGGGTGTCACGGTGGCACAGTCGGTTGCACGATCGCCTCACAGCAAGAAGGTTGCTTGTTCAAGCCTCGGCTGGGTCAAAAGGGCTCCACAAATGAATGAAAAGAAAATGAAGGAATTTTTAGGGCAGCCCGGTGGCACACGGTGGGTATCGCTGTCACCTCACAGCAAGAAGGTCGCTGGTTTGAACCTCGTCTGGGTCAGTTGAAATTTCTGTTTGGAGTTTGCATGTTCTCCCCATGTTTGTGTGGGTTTCCTCAGGGTGCTCTGGTTTCCCCCTCAAGTCCAAAGACATGCACTATATGAATTGGGTAGGCTAAATAGTCCGTAGTGTATGTGTGTGAATGTGAGAGTGTAAGGGTTTTTCCCAGTGATGGGTTGCAGCTGCAAGGGCATCCGCTGTGTAAAACATATGCTGGATAAGTTGGCAATTCATTCTGCTGTGGCGACCCCTGATTGATAAAGGGACTAAGCCGAAAAGAATATCAAAGAATGAATAAAACATTTGTATTTTATTTTATTTTATTTTATTTTATTTTATTTTATTTTACAACTGTGCCTCCTGTGCCAAAAAAAATAAATAAATAAATAACTGAGGTACATTTAAGTAGTTCAGTCCTGCTACTTGTGTTTTCTTCAGTGGAGCTTGTAGAAACTTGATAAACAGATTTTGACTCGACTAAACTTTAACCGCCACATGTGTTCATCACCGCAGAGACAAACAATATTAGAGTTTGAGGCAGTGTTGAAGACTGTCTACTATAATAAAGTGAAGCCACACACATGCAGCCTCTGGCCACTCGTTCTGACAGAGGAAGTGATGCGTGTGTTTGCCTCTGATGAGCTTGTCCACACAGGAAGAGCAGGTTCTTCATCTGGATCTGGTTGACCTGCTGGGTGGCTCTTTCCACAACACTGGCTGCATTAAGATTTGGGGGTTTTAGGACTTTTTAGAGCTTATGCTTTTAGACTTTACTTTTTAGTTATTTAATTAGGACAGTGAGGTCTGACTTTGCTTGAATAAAAGTCTTGTCACTTAACAGAAATAATGTACAGTATAGAATATAAAGTCACGGTGCAGTGGAAACAGAATTAATATTGTGTTTGACTCCCATGAGCTTGGAGGACTGCATCCATACATTTCTGCAATGACTCAAATAACTTAATAAAGTCATCTGGAATGGCAAAGATAGCTTTCTTGCAGGACTCCCAGAGTTCATCAAGATTCTTTGGATTCATCTTCAATGCCTCCTCCTACATCTTACCGCAGACGTGCTCAACAATGCCTTGGTGACTGGGCTGGCCAATCCTGGAGCACCTAAAACTTTTTCTTTTCAAGAACTTTGATGTGGAGGCTGAAGTATGAGCAGGAGCGCTATCCTGCTGATGAATTTGCCCTCTCCTGTGGTTTGTGATGTAATGGGCAGCACAAATGTCTTGATACCTCAGGCTGTTGATGTTGCCATCCACTCTGCAGATCTCTCGCACGCCCCTCTACTGAACGTAACGCCAAACCATGATTTTTCCTTCACCAAACCTAACTGATTTCTATGAGAATCTTGGGTCCATTCGAGTTCCAGTAGGTCTTGCACAGTAATTGTGATGATTGGGATGCAGAAAGCAAAGAAGGTAAAGGTGCTCCAGGATTGTCCAGCCCAGTCACCACATAAAACATTATTGAGCATGTCTGGGGTAAGATGAAGGAGGAGGCTTTGTAGATGAATTCAAAGAATTTTGATAAACTAGGAGTCCTGTAAGAACTCTTTGCTTTACCATTCCAGATGACTTTATTATTAAGTTTTTTCAGTCATTGCAGAGATGTATGGATGCAGTCCTCCAAGCTCATGTAAGTCATACACAATATTAATTCTGTTTCCACCACACCATGACTTTTTATTCTATACTGTACATTATTACTGTTAAGTGCCAAGACTTTTGTCTAAGCAAGGTCAGACCTTACTGCTCTAACTAAATATCTCAAAATCAAGACATGATCATATTTTATTTTATTAAAATAAGCATAATCTAGAGGCCTTTGCCTTTCATATTAGCCACTTCTGGTCCCAAATGATCAACTAGAAGTCAAGTTTTTATTTGCTGTTCCTAAAACTTGGATATGCGACAAGACTTTTGTCAGGTGGTGTACACCACTGTAAATATACATTACATATTTTTCCTAAAAACCTCAGTTTGTTTGACGAACACAGAATACTGAATTTAGATGAGTCTCATTTTTTTTTTGGCAAAGCCAAACTTATGATTGGACTTTCTCTGTGAGGATTCGCTTTGGCAGTGATTCTGAAATGTAAACTATATGTGAGAGTTTAGCACTTCAAATGTATTATCACAATTAGTCCATTTTTAAACATCATGACTATCACCAATACCATGTAGTAATGTGACATTAGCATGATAATGACAGTTCATTAGATGTTCCTATGCAGTTGCTTGGATATTTTAGATGGTTGCACTATAATTGAATTCTGTAAGTGCTGTTGCTCAACAAAGTTTTCTACTTCGGGTTAGATGTTTGATCATGTTGCTCTGTAAGTCATAGATGTATGTTTATGTTTGGTGGAGATGAGGTCTGATATTTGTTTGGTTGCTTACAGGGTGTTTACATGATGGTATAATAATGTCCAGGTCTATAGCCAGAGCTGATTATGTTCCTCCGTCTGCATTCATCGTCATCTGTTGTCAATAACATCAGCGATAAGTCTTTCACACCATCTCATTACAGCCATCTGGACGTATGTATGCGAGTGTGTTGTGTGCTTTACATCCTTGGTTGGTTTTATTAACAATCATAAATGTGTCAGTAAAACATTGATAAACTATGATGGTAGCATTGAAACGCTGCGCTAGTTGTTTTTAATTTTCACTTTGTCTTTTTGTGCAAGCAAATGTTCTGCCTTTATAAATAAAAAGTCCTCATATTAACATATTTCAAAACAACTCATTATGCTAATACTCTGTACACAGCAAAAGATTTATGCTTTTCTCAAGGCAGATTATGAACTAGTGGAAAATCTCGAGAAGACTTGGAAGGAGAAGCTTGAGAAATATCTAAAGAACACAAAACAATACAGCTCAGGGCTTTTTTGAGTAACTTACCAACTAATACCACCCTAGCAACCATATATTAAATATTAAAACATTTAGTAAACATGGATTTTTTTCACAATTTAATTGAAAAAGTTATGTAGCTATATGGATATACGTACAGTTGTGAACATTTAAAGTAAAACACAACATTTATAAAAGATGTCCTAAAACTATTAAACAACACCCATCAGTCTTTTTATTTATCCTTCGGCTTAGTCCTTTTATTTATCAGGGGTCACCTCAGCAGAATGAACCACCAACTTATTAAGTATATGTTTTACGCAGCGGATGCCCTTCTGTTTGCAAGCCAGTACTGGGAAACACCCAAACACACTCATTCACACATATACACTATGGCCAATTAGGCTTATTCAATTCACCTGTAGTCCATGTCTTTAAACTGTGAAGAAACGTGAGAAAACCCACGCGGACATGGGGAGAACTTGCAAACTCCTCACAGAAATGCGAACTGAGCCAGCCAGGACTCAGACTAGCAACCTTCTTGCTGTGACGCGACAGTGCTAACCACTTAGCCACCGTGTCACCCCTAAAACACATTGTTTTATTTATTTATTTATTTGTTGATCTTCTTCAAACGTTGACTACTAAATATGCAACTTATGTATGTTTTCTGCATATAGGCAAAGAGCATAGAATCACCAAGAGGTGACACTCTAGTGTGATTTGGGCGATGGGGCGGT
This sequence comes from Danio rerio, assembly GCF_052040795.2. Taxonomy (NCBI): domain Eukaryota; kingdom Metazoa; phylum Chordata; class Actinopteri; order Cypriniformes; family Danionidae; genus Danio; species Danio rerio. Next base: position 51,247,833 of record NC_141026.1, on the reverse strand, counting down.
GGCCATTTTGGAATGAAAATTCCAACAGAACAGCAGCATATTATAAGTCTGTAAAATAAACTATTAAAAGTGCTGATGATTGTGATAGTAAGTGTTGTATTGTCGTCTTTCAGGTTGTATCTCAGCTTTAATGTGCTTTTTAAATAAATAAATAAAAAAACAATGCAGCTACTTGTCAACGGGACTGCAATAAGATCCAATAGACAGCCGATCGCTTTTACTCCAAAATGGCGTTATCCGGGGCTGTTGCTGGGCGCTCCTGTTGCAATGGAATGTACTATTGAGTGTCGCCTCTTGGTGATTCTAAGCTCTTTGATATAGGTGAGGTTAAAATTCCAATTTTAAATAAATGTTATCAGTAGTTTTTAAAATAAAACATATTTACATTTAAAATTTTGATTAAATGTGATATTTATATTTTAATTTCAATTATTTAAAATTTATTCTTAATATATTCTTTCTTAAAACCTGCAATCAAAGATAAAAAAGAAAGAGAGAGACCGACTTAGAATGTCACTTACATGTTTAATATTGATTTTACATTTTGATTACATTTGAATTTTTATTTTAAATTTTACAGCATGTCCACTGTAGTGGACCATAGTATCAATTAAGTTAAAAACGACTGCTACTCAAACAACAAAACTGTACAGGATATGGCTGTAAAGGGATAATAATTCATATTAATGTAACAAAAACTAAACAAAAGCCATATTTCCTTTTGTATTGAAATTCCTGAAACAGAGCCGAACTCAAAAACAAAATAAAAACAAAATAAGAAGTGACGTTAATCCAAAACAAATTTAACATAAAAGCGATTTACAACTGATTGTCATTCTCTAATTGTCTCTAATTTTCTCTAATTGTCTGATTGTCAGACTCTAAATCAGAGTCTCCCTCAACTATCTTATAAAGAATCCTCTCTGCTTCAGTTCTGCCTCCTACAACATGCAGTCATTAATTACATTAAGATGGACCTGATGTCCACTATAGTGGACATTTAAAAAAGCATGATATTTTGAAACACAAACAAGTTAACACTTTTAAAGGGTAAATGTTTTGCTCCTGACACTTTAATAAACAAATATATATATGTAACAATAATAGTAAAAAAAACATTTAAAAAGCTAAATTTTAAATGCCTCTCTCCTTCCTATGAAATGTGCTTTTTTGTATGTCGCCATTTTGGATACAGTGTAAGAAGTGCTTCCTAGCATGCCAGCCAATCATATAACATATTACTACAACACTCTAAACTCTAAACAGTACAACAGGACTTGACAGAGTAGCTCAAAAACTCAAAGAAAATTCATGAAAACACAATGTCCACTACAGAGGACACAAGTCAGTGGGTGGGGTCTCAGGAGGACAGAACAGGTTTTAAAAAAATAAATATAAATAGCCATTTTTTAAAACTTATTACAATACATTTATTCATATCATGGACATTTGAGTAGTTTTTTTAATTATACCTGTTTTTTTTAATCAGGCTATTTATTTCATCTTCTTTTTTAGATGGTATAAGCATGCGTGTCATTTCACCTCATTCTAAAAACCTGGATGATTCTCATATTATTTAATGCTACACAAAAAAATGATTTATTGGATTTACTAATTGTTTTTAAGGCAAGTATACATTGTTTACAACTATACACATTGTTTACAACCACTTATCTTAAAAGAATCTAAATTCAATTAATAGTTTTTTTCAGTGTATGGTAAAAGATGTAAACTCTCTCACCTAAGTTCTTCTTCGCCTCGCACTAAACCAGATACAGTCAACACAGGCACTTCTAGTCCACAGGCATAGATCCGACACAAAGCCAGGCTTCATCCCTGAGCTCTGCCACACGAGTGCCCACCGAACGCAGGCCTCTAGGCGCTGGAATTCATAGCCCTGTGGAGGCTGGAGATAAAGCCGCATGTATGTGCGCTAAGTAGGGCTCACGTTACACGCTGAAACCCATGCCACCCAGGAACTGTTACCATATGAAAGCAGACTGTTTTGAAAGGAGAGCACCGCCTGGCTCGGCTCTTTGTGTCAGAGCGATAACCAGACGGGACGTGTTAAATTGTCTCTATCACAGCTAATGAGTTTGAGGTCAGTGGCTGTGGGTTGCTAGACTCAAGCCACACAGAGAGACTGTACAATTGACTGGAGGTTTGTGTATGTTGTGGCGGTCGGATGGTTTGGGTGTGGGGCGCAAGTCGATGCGTGTCACATTTGGGTTTTCGGTCGGTCTTGTTTGTCTGCGAGTTTTACGCTTGGGCAGTAATTTGACAGTGATTACTACACATCGCTGAAATGTGCATTTTTTTCCCTCAATGTTTGGCCAATGGAAGGAATGTGTTTGGATGGATGAGGTGGGTTTCCCTGTTGGAGAAAAATAAGTCATAGGAGAGCTGACAAAAGTTCCTTAAATGGCACCTATGATGAATATCATCTTTTGGAAGCTGTTTGGACAGAACTATGTGTAGGTATAGTGTGTCCATTGTCATTGTCATATAAGGGTGATAGAAACAAGTCTCTTTTATTAAATTTCCTGATGTTTAAATAGGATTCAACAACCCCCGTTCTGGTATTTATTGTATTTATTTTAATGGATTTGGATCTGGGGCAGTTTGCTGCCATCTGTGATGTGGCTGGAATAAGAATCAGCACCTTAAAGTCTGAGTCCATGGTGCTCTACCGAAAAAAGGTGGTTTGCCATCTTCAGGTTGGAGGAAAGTCCTTACCCCAGGTAGAGGAGTTCAAGTACGTTGGGATTTTGATCACGAGTGAGGGAATTATGGAATGTGTGATTGACAGGTGGATTGGTGCAGTGGCAGCAGTAATGCAGTCGATGTACTGGTCCGTTGTGGTAAAGAAGCTTTGGGTCATGATCGAAAGGACAAGATCTCAAATACAAGCAGCCAAAATGATTTTCCTTCACAGGGTGGCAGGGCGCACCCTTATGGATAGGGTGAGAAGCTCTGTCAGCCGGGAAGAGGTCGGAGTAGCTGCTCCTCCACATCGATAGAAGTCAGCTGAGGTGGCTCAGGAATCCTTGGATGCCTCCTGGACGCCTACCTGTTTCAGGCATGTCCCACCGGGAGGAGGCATCGGGGAAGACCCAGGACACGCTGGAAGGACTATGTCTCTCAGCGGAGAATGCCTTGGGATCCCCCCGAAGGAGCTGGAGGAAGTGTCTGGGGAGAGGGAAGTCTGGGGTTTTCTCCTAAGACTGCTGCACTGGCCACCCATCCCTGGAAAATCGGTTGAAAATGAATGAATGAGGATCCGGCAATAACTTGTGTGTGGTGAATACCTTAAGCAAGTTAAAGCAAAAGTCACGTTTAACTATTGGCCCTCAACAATATTTTCAGCCAATTGGCTTTCTTATGTTTATTATCACTCTCATTGGTTGGTGTTTGTTTCGCACACATTGAGCATCGAAAATAAATACTGGCTTAGTGAAGATGAAACTGCGTGAATGGATCAGGATAGTGGTAGATGAAGAAAAGCGATCTCAAGTCAGCCAAAAAACATGACGGAAGAGCTACTGAGGGCTCTTCTTGAAGATTAGACTGAGTGACCCACACAGCAAATATTCTCTGGCCCTGCTCTGGCCCACACAATGAGGTTTTGCTTGACCCACATGCTGCAGTGAATTACGGCACATGAATGGACCAAATATGGCTTCCAGACAAGGGCCAAACACAGACCGTATCTGGGTCAAGTCTCAGCCAGGTGAATAAATTATAACTGGGCCTGAACTGGGCCAGATAGGTTGGTGTGTCACAATTGCAATGAAATTGATAAACCAACAAAGCATTGCACTTTAAGCACACTATGGCACTGTATGCACTATAGCACACTTCTTTGCTACCTGGGGAGTGATTTCATTATTTATTTTTTCCCTTTGCACATAATAGTGAAGTGAACTGAATAGTGATTGTTCGTACAAATTATGTTTGTAGCTACCAGTTTTTATTATCTATGACTGAACTATAACGTTACTTGGTACAAAATGATTAAAGACCGTTCAAAAATGTGATGCTCTTTTTTGGGCTTTCACCGTTTAATGACGTCATGTTCTGGGAAAACTGAAATTGTTTGGTGTACGTCAGTCCAGTAACTTTTATTTCCTGGTTTTGTTCCTGGAATTAATCATTTACTAATTAAGCACTGCCACCCACTGATTTGATTGACGTCTTCGTTGTAACGTCTTCGTTGTAACGCGTATAATCATATCAACAAGACAGGACGTGCGCAAAGCAACTGGGATTAAATTGATCATCAATCATCATCAAATGTGATCAAGAGTGAGTTTTACAAATATAAAACGTTTTAAAAACTGTGCATGTTTTTAATGAATTACAACAATTTTCTCATCTTTATCACCACAGCCGCATGTCAGTACAATTACAAAAGAAGATGCTTCAATCCCAGTTTGTGGACATTAAATCAGGTTTATTTTGTACATTAACATAACGGATATCCATATACAGCAGTGGATATTAACGTGTATCCCGTCACATTTGTGTGCAAAAACAGTTTAAAGTTAACGCGCATGCTGTGTGTGCATTAATTTTGTAATGACATTGTGTGTGACTCATTGTTGCAGAAAGGCTTAAATTACATTCACATGCATTAAAGAATCATTGGTAAAATCCTTACTGTAGTATTTCTCACAAATGTTACACGAGATCTGCTTGTTTTATGTCTGTCACTGTGCTGTTTATCTGATGCAACTAGCATTAAAGGCACAGGCCACAAAAACAGCTACATTGTGTTCACAGCAGAATATTCCAACATTCTGAAAGGTATAATAAACGATCTAATGGGTGTTTTGAGCTGAAACTTTACAGACACATTCTGAAGACACAAAATACTTCAATCTTAAAAAAGGCTAAAATAGGTGCCCTTTAAAGATGAACAATTGGGCAAATTTGCAATTCATCAGTTCTCCATTTTGAGATTGCTACAGTATACCCTTTTTTTTAAAAAAAAAAACTGAAATTGCAGTTCAGTCAAAAGCAAAAAACAAATCTAAATTCTGTTATCATTTACTCACTCTCGAGTTTCTGTTTTCTGTTGAACACACATGAAGGTATTTGAAGAATGTTGGAAACTGGAAGCCAATGACTTTCATACTATTTATTTTTCCTACAGTTGAAGTCTACTGGTGAACAGCATTCTTCAAATTATATTAATTTCTCTGTGAACTGTCCCTTTAAGAGCAGTGAGCAATCTTTGTTAAAAAAAAAAGTCGAAATATTTTTGTAAATTTTCCCAAATTGAACTGATTCACCAGAATGAATCGGACTTTCCAGCACCGCATGAGCATGGTGTATAGAGTAAATGAGTAAATGGTAATTATATGAAATTATAGCTTGCGTCGTACATTTTTGTACCTCTGTGCAGAGGAGCTGGAAGCAGAAGATGCCACGCTGGTCGATACATGTACCATGAGGAGCACAGGAGATCTACGCTAAAGACAGAACAGAGAAAACACTTCACCTGGACACATTTCACAGGTAAACACTCTTTTTTTGCCTAGCACAGGATTACTTATATGAAAAAGATACATACAGTTGAAGTCAGAATTATTAGCCCTCCTGTATTATTAGCCCCCTTTTTATATTTTATAGCCCCCTTTTATATTTTTCCTTCAATTTCTGTTTAAAGTAAAGAAGATTTTTTAAACACATTTCTTAACATAATAGTTTTAACTCTTTCTTTTTTTATTATTTTATTTATAGTAGTAGTATAGACAATACAATGATTTCACTTGAGAGTGTACATTTCCCATTGCTAAACAGTTTTCTTTTTTACAAACTATAAAGTAACAGAAAACAATACAAAACAAAAGTTTCATGAAATAAAATATATGAAAATAACAGTAACAATAAAATGGTAACAAAAATAATATCAACAATAACTAAATAAACATAGATCAGAGGCGAGGCAGTGTTGCAGTAGGTAGTGCTGTCGCCTCACAGCAAGAAGGTCGCTGGTTCGAACCTCGGGTCATAAATTGAAAAATGTTGGGAATTGGGTTGTAACATTTTCATATTTCTACAAAGATTGGATGGAGCAACCTAATGTATTTAGTTCACTTGGACTAGATATTTCTAAATACATTAATTTGGAGTTGATGCGAGAATGTAATTTTTTCCATCACATAAATATCATATGCTATTTCTAGTCATTCTTGAATTGTTGGGGATTCAGAAAATAGATAAATAATTAATTTCAATTAACTAATTTATTTTATCTTTGTCATGATGACAGTACATAATATTTTGCTAGATATTTTTCAAGATACTAGTATTTATATTTAACTATACTAGTATACTTAAATAAGTATACTAATGCTAGTATATATATTTAAAGGCCTATCTAGATTAATTAGGTTAATTAGGCAAGTTAGGGTAATTAGGCATGTCGATGTACAATGGTGGTTTGTTTTGTAGACAATAAAAAATAAAACATGGCCTTAGAGGGCTAATTATATTGTACTAAAAAATAGTTTTAAAAAATTATAAACTTCTTTTATTCTAGCCAAAATAAAAGAAATAAGACATTCTCCAGAATAAAAAATGTTATCGGAAAGTTCCTTGCTCTGTTAAACATAATTCGGGAAATGTTTAAAAAAGAAAAAAAATCACAGGAGGGCAAATAATTTTTAACTGTATATATAAACATTTTTCATTCTAGTTTGTTGAGCTTCATTCAGTATGATGGGTCAGATGAACCTGCTGGTCATTTCCCTCTAGAATCAGCAAGTTATTTTCTTACTCTTTTACTGATTTATTTATTTATTTTTTTATCTCTGTTAACCCTAAATATGTACAATGTATGCCTCATATTTTTGATGGAGCTCTCTGAGCGGTTGAGATCGAAAAATGTCAGAAAGTGCGCCATGTCATATGCTCCAGCACCAATACCACTGATACAGTAGTTGCCTAGCAACATAAAAAGCGCAACGCACTGCACTGCTCTTTTCTAAAGTCAACAAAATGGCAGTGCAGTGCGCCTCGCATTTTCAGAACTGAAAAGCTTGTCTGGTGTGATCGGCCCCTACAATGTCAATATTATTTATATAGCATTGTTATTAAAGGTGCAGTATGTAAGTTTGATACCCAGTGGTTGAACTAGGTAATTTCATTCTTGGATCAAAACACACGCAAGCGCAGGTTGCCAGATTGAGGGTGTGCCTGACTATCAAACCTAAAGGATGATTTAGAGCTGATTTAAATCATGTTCTGAATAAAAGCAATGACAGGCTAGATAGAAGGAATATTCTCATATTAAAAGTTTTGACCTAACCAACACCTAAAATTTATATTTTAGAAACGTAGCGTGTTGTTGGGACACTGGGTTACAATGTAACCTGCTCACCTAATGTTTACATTAGTAATATTTATATTATTTGCTAATTAATAAACTCATGTGAAACTCTGAATCTGTCTCTCATTTCGGAGTCGGCTACTGTCCACTGGAGGTCGGATTTCGGTCACAGACTCATGCTTTGAGAGCCTTCATGAAAGAAAGAAAGAAAGAAAGAAAGAAAGAAAGAAAGAAAGAAAGAAAGAAAGAAAGAAAGAAAGAAAGAAAGAAAGAGAAAGAAAGAAAGAAAGAAAGAAAGAAAGAAAGAAAGAAAGAAAGAAAGATGCTGTTTTCCAACAAGGTCACCCAGAGTGCTGACATATAAACTGGTAGTGGGTGGGTTAAATGACCAAAAGAAAGACAGACATTCCGCCATGTAACACACATTTTCAAAGTAGAATATCTGACTTCAACATTGTTTGTCAGATAAACAAGAATGTTCACATAGCATGTTCCTAAATATCTGCTAACATATTTTGGTATCTTTATGATTTAGAAGAGTCAAAAACTTACATACAACACCTTTAAGCACAACGATGTTGATCAATATGCTGCACAGTACAAATCGCTGAGGTGAGAATCAGGACCTCTAAGACCGAAGCTATGGTGCTTCACCGGAAAAAGGTGCTTTGCCATCTCCAGGTTGGAGGAAAATCCTAAACCCCAGGTGGAGAAGTTCAAGTATCTTGTGGTTTTGTTCACAAGTGAGGGAAGGATGGAATGTGAGATTGACATGCAGATTCACAAAAGAGAAACAGAAAATTCTGAAATTCTTGCTGATAAAATGCAAAATCAAAAAGATACGTTTTCAGCCTAGATTTAAAAACAGGAAGAGATGATACAGATGTAATACAGAGTGGCAGAACATTTCACAATGTAGGACCAGCTACTGCAAACATACAGTCACCCCTGCATTTCAGCCTCGATATAGTGGTGCATAGTAATCTCTAGTTTGATGACCGAAAAGAATACCCAGGCTAATGTTCAGTCAATAAATCTGTCAGGTAAGAAGATGCTAAGCCATTTAGTGATTTAAAAACCAAGAGAAAAATGTTTAAATTAACACAATAGTAGGGTTGCGCGGTGTCTTAGTGGTTAGCACTGACCTCACACCAAGAAGGTCACTGGTTCTGGTCCTAGCTGGTCTAGTTAGCATTTCTGTGTGGAGTTTGCATGTTCTCCCTGCGTTCGCATGGGCTTCCTCCGGTTGCTCCGATTTTCCCCACAGTCCAAAGACATGCGCTATAGGTGAATTGGGTAAGCTATATTGGCCATGGTGTATGTGTGTGAATTAGTGTGTATGAGTGTTTCCCAGTACTGGGTTGCGGCAGGATGGCATCTGCTGTGTAAAACATATGCTGAAATGGTTGGTGGTTCATTCAGCTGTGGCGACCTCTAAAGTAGAGAATAAGCCAAAGGAAAATGAATGAATAAACATGATGAAACTGGCGTTAGACTTGTTTGAGGTAGTCATGACCTTTGGTACTCGTTAAAATCCTTGCAGCAGCATTACGATGGCAACAAAAAACTGCAAGTCAAGGTGTCTGTGTATCTCTATGAATAAATATGTCTGTTTATTCGATGTATAAAAGCTAACATTAATATGTGTTGTACTCAGGTCACGTTGAGCCCATGCGGTGGTCCATGCTAGTCCTGCTGCTCCTGTCCTGCAGCCAGACGTTTGCCCAGCGCCCAGGAGACATCTGCCCACAAAATCCCCACCACGGTCAAGATGTCACAGCCAACACTGTGCCCACCGTGGATCCCAAACTCTTCAACAAGAGGCGATACCGCTCACCACGCGTGCTCTTCAGCGAACACCCGCCCGACTCTGAACCCTCCCGGAGCAGGACCAAGAGGAAAGCAGGACCGCCTCAACATCGCGGCGTTTACTCCGTCTGCGAGAGCATCAGCCATTGGGAGGGAAATAAAACCAAAGCCACAGACATCACAGGCAACGAGGTCACCGTTTTACCTGACGTAATCATCAACAACTCCAAGAAAAAGCAATACTTTTTTGAGACCACCTGCAGCAGCGGGCGAACCGGAGGCTCTGGGTGTTTAGGGATCGACGCCCGCCATTGGAACTCATATTGCACCAATTCGCATACATTTGTACGTGCGCTGACTTCATTCAAGAACCTGGTGGCGTGGAGACTCATAAGGATCAATGTAGCTTGCGTGTGTGTGCTGAGCAGAAAGTCTTGGAGAGCATGACAAACTAGCAGATTTTCCACACACCAGCGACGGCCTTAATGATATCAAACTCGAGTCTATTACAGTATGTGATGGTGGATGTTTTCCAACCCTTCTTGACAACTAGTGACACAAAACAGACCTTCCAAGGAGGATAATTATGATGTGTTTGTGTCACAGGATGCTACAGTGGAATGAGTTGGGTTTTTCCACGTCTTTTTTTTAAGCTTTCGTCTTTTTAGAATAATTCTCAGCAGTACGAGAACATGTACATATATTGTTGTGTGTGGTAACTGTTATTTATTAAACCGCAGCATTATTGTTCATTTACTGTGGGTCCTCAGTGTGCATATTAAGAGATAAAATAAAGGAACATTTTGGATTAAATAAAAAGTTTAATTTAAAGTTCAGTGATCATTATTGCATGCTTGAAAACCTCAGGCTCTGTTCGATTTAATTACATTTTCTTTTTTTATTCATTGTAGAAAAAAAGCCAACCCAGGCTCATTCTGAAAACATAGCCCCGTATAAATGTCTGGAGAGCGACAAATACATCCCAGGAGCTACGTTTTTTTGCAGTTTTTGTTTCTGCAAATCCACCAGAGGCCGCTGTCTATGCTTTTTGAGATCTTAAGTTTCTCTCACAAGTGCCATTTGCGCCTGCTGTTCTCATGTAAATCCACCAGAGGCGCTGTTGACTGTCTGACTAAATCTGCGGTCACTCTGGGCTTTTCCTCCCATACACTTCCATTCATACGCACAGAAATGCGTCAGACCGGAAACGCAGGGTCTAAGTTTCGCAGGTCGCTGCAGTGCAAAGTTCAAGCTTGGTGCACTTGACTGCCTGAGACCAATCGAGGATCAAAACATGACCTCTTTTGACAGAAATTTTAACATAGAGCAAACACTGGCTTTTTAAAATGTTTAATCATCTTGTTTAATCCCTCCCCTTTTCGCAGTGCCACACGACTGAATATCGCATGCTCAAACTCTTGTGTGACCGCAGCTTGACAGACTGACCGCTAGCCCCACCCACTCACCCACTTCACTAAACCAAACCACAGTGTTAAAAAGCACCGATTGACCAATTTATTTTGTATTTGACCAATTTATATTTATATTTATTTTTTGGCTTTTTTTTGTCTTACCTGCTTTCTGGAACCGTTCTTCACCTGACTTGAACACCATCATTGCAGTCAATTACTTTTTGTGTCTCAAGTCTGCCAGCATACGCTGCGAGCCACTGGACAGAGGGAAAACAGTCCATACGGAGGTAAGCGGTCAGCTTCTAGCGCAAAAAGGAATGCCGTCATACCGCCTTGTAGAGTTCGGTTTTAAAGATGAAATGCAGCTATACATACTTCTGGCTACATAATTCACAATCTTCAGAAATGCATATAGGGCTACATTTTCAGAATGAGCCTATGTTGCAAAAAGCCAAACATAAGATGAAAGAAAAGGATGACAGAATTTTTGTTTTTGGATGAACTTAACATGACAAGAGGAACCTAATTTACTTCATAATACTGGTTCCCGGAATTATAGTTGAGTGCATTTTATTTCAGAGAATAAAGAATGAATGATTTTCATTTTGGCCTGTCCAACCACTTGTCAACAAATTAGCAACTTGCCAATCCATTCCCAATAGTTAACAAAGAAAAAAATCAAGGACCCTGTTGCAATAAGCAGTGTATTGTCAAGGCTTTTCTTAAGGGATTTCTTGCATTCACTCTTTTTTTTTTGCTTTTGTTTATGAAGTACGTCACCTTATTGAATTATAATTCCTGGAAGTGGTCAAGGAAATCTGTTTTATGTTGATTCCAGCTCAATGGACAGCACTTTACAGGAATAAAACATATACTGTGATGCTTACACCATAAAAAAAATCATTTTAAAAATTAGGATTTTTAAAAAACTAAATTAAAACATTTTTGCAATTGAACAAATATTTTGTATCATTTTTGTAAGATGTTCGAATAATTTTCTGTAGTCATCAACAGCATTCTACTCTGTTGACAAATTAAGCCAGATTATTGCTTTACATAATTTCCCAACACAGGCTCATTCTGAAAATGTTTAGCTATATACATTTCTGAAGAGCACCAAATACGTGCCAGGAGCTACTTTTTTGTACTTTTTTTTCGCAAATCCACCAGAGGCCGCTGTGTACGCTTTATTTAGATCTCAGATTTCTCTCGCAAGTGCCATTTGCAGATATCCCAAGTATCCGGAAGTTTGGGGAGTCTCTCGCAAAAGCATAGAGACTCCCGGATGCCTGCAAACAAATTATAATCTCCCGAAATCACACATCTACCTCTTGGTCCTCAAATATGTTGCCCAGCATTCTCATCTCTCTCCACCGCATCCCTCCTAGCTCTTCAGACATGTCTCGCACATCCTGTCGAACCCCTCACCCACGCACGTTTCTAATGCCAACCGAAAGTTTTAAAAAGCAATCCAAAAAAAGAAAAGCCCTCGCCTGATTTTTCCCATATTTGCAGATTTTACCACATTCTTACCCTGTGATTAACTTGTTTCTTATATGTTTTGGCTTCTGTTTTTCTCTTACCCACTTTCTGAAACTGTTCTTCATCAAACACCAACCCCGTCATCGTAGTCAACTCCTCTCTGCGTCTCAAGTCTGCCAACGTACATGGCAAGCTAACTGGACACACTGATTACAGAGGTAAAGTCGTCCAAATGGAGGTAAGCGGCCAGCTGGTAAGTGAGAAAAATGAAGGTGTCAAATCGCCTCGTAGAGTTCGTTTTAGTCATGTGTACTTCAGGCCACATAATTTGTGATCTCCAGAAATGTAAATAGTTTTGTAAGCTACGTTTTCAGAATGAGCCTATGTTGAAACTTCCATTACACTTGTAGTCCATAAAAAGCAACTTTCTAGAACAGCCTCAGTTAAAGCCAATGTTTTTCTTTGCTGAGTTTTGACTCAGATATGACCTTCAGCCATTAAAAAAATTTGGGATTCAAGAAAATTAAAAATTACAATTAAACAAATATTTTGTATCATTTTTGACAGATTGTTTTTCTGTGGTCATCAACAGCATTCTACTCTGCTGACAATTTAACCCAGAATATTGCTTTACATAATTTCTCAACCCAGGCTCATTCTGAAAACGTATCGCTATACACATTTCTGGTCAGCCAAATACATCTTAGGAGCTCCTTTTTTTTTTTTTTTTTTTGCAGTTTTTGTTTTCACGAATCCACCAAAGGCCATTGTGTAAGCTTTTTGACATCTCAATTTTCTCTTGCGAAAACCATTTGTGCCTGCTGTTCTCATGTAAATCCACAAGAGGCTGCTGTCGACTGACTGATGTACTGACTGATTGACTGACCCACTCTCTCTCTTCCCAAAACCCAACCAAAAGTGTTTTCAAAAGCACAGATTAACCAGCACTCATCCACTTTCCTAGTCAACCAAAAGTTATAAAAAGCCATCCAGAAAAAGAAAAGCCCTCACCTGATTTTCACCATGTTTTCAGATTTTACCACATTCTCACCCTGTTGTTTACTTGTTTATTGAACTTTTTTGGCTTCTCTTTTTGTCTTACCTGCTTTCTGAAACGGTTCTTTACCAAACTCAAACCCCTTTGTCGTAGTCAACTCCGCTCTGCATTTCAAGTCCGCCAACATACAAGGTAACAAACTGGTAACAGCGGAAAAGCCGTCCATACAGAGGTAAGCGGCCAGCTGGTAGCCCGTAGAGTTCATTTTAAAGATAAAATGCAGCCCAACGAACTTCTGGCTACACAATTTGCGATCTCCAGAAATGTATATAGGGCTACATTTTCAGAATGAGCCTATGTTAAAACTTCCATTGCACTTGTAGTCCATAAAAAGCAACTGAACTTTCCGGAACAGCCGCAGTTTAAGTCAAGATGAGTTTTGACTTAGATATGGCTTTCAGCCAATGAAAAATTAGGGTTTACATTTTTTTTGACAGATTATTTTCTGTGGTCATCAAGAGAATTGTACTCTGCTGACAAATTAACCCACAATATTGCTTTGCAAAATTTCCATTGCACTTGTAGTCCATAAAAAGCAACTGAACTTTCCGGAACAGCCTCAGTTTAAGCCAAGAGTTTGGTTTGGTGTAATAAAAAAAAAAATCATGACTCAGATGTGACCTTCAGACATGTGGCAGAAAAGCTAAACGGTTCGGGCAAGTTTTGTCAGACACTCCAAGTAAGTCTGAGAGTTTGTTGAAACCGAGCTCGCGTCAGAACAGATGTGCTGCTCTCACACATGGAAACAGAGCTTCACTGGAATGCATTAGATGTTCTCCTTCCAGAGGCTTCCACGTGACGCTCACAGAGCTGGCCTTGAGACTGAAAATCGTTAAAAAGCAATTGAAACAACCACAAACAGGTGTGTCACCCCAATCAGACTCGGAATACATTTGTTTAGGCAGCATGTGTGGAAGTCCTAAAAAAAACAGATGGAGACCCACCTCAGGTTTGATTGTGTAAACAGAAGGAGAGCACATGCCAAAGGTCAGCTGTGTGGCCGGGTGATGAGCTCATGTCTGGAAGCCTGCTTAGATCTGTAAGGTCAGACGTCAAAGTTCCTGTGGAATAATCAACAGGATTGGGTGGTTTAGCCAGTCAGGGTTCCAACAGGTCATGGAATTTATGGAATATCTTGGAATTTTAAAAGGATTTTCCAGATTTTGAAAGTCAGTGAATTTGTATATATTGTTTGTCCTATAGTCAGAGATTTTTTTGTCACTTAAAATTTTACTTTAGCTATTTCGCATATTTCAAATCAAAACATATTATGATTTAGCCTATTTTTCAGCTCCATTTTGTTTCTTTCATAGTCAGGCAGTTTTCTATATTTTGTAATTCACATTTTGTAATTCACATGCTTTAGAATTGCAAAATGGGAATTTGATTTTTCTTTCAACAACTTTTAACCTTGAAAAGTCAAAAAAAAAAAAAAGTGACTTTTATTTACATTTTCAATAGTTTAAAGTGATATATTGTCTGGGTTGGTGTTTAATATTACCATACAAAAACCTTGCAATAAACCGCCAGTACTTTTTTTTTTAGTTTAGAGATTATTTCTTTCTGTATTATTTTTTTAGACATTATATTATTTCAAACTACTAAAATGTCAATGAAAGTCACTTTGTTAATCTGTAGAGATGATTTTTTAACATCAAAAGTCGACCGAGCAGAGATTGGGATCCCGTAATGCAATTCACAAAATACAGAAACTGTTAACTTACAGATATTTTTACAGTGTACTCGAGGTCTATGCAATGACATTATCCCTCAGTAAAATATCTTCAGGTTATAAATGAATATTTTATTTTTCAATATTTTTAAAAAACAGTATACAAAACATTATATATTTGAGTAATTTTACAACGTTTATTCACACACTTGTGAATGACAAAACACATAAACTGTTTCCAAATATTTTTACAAGGAGCTTGAGGTCACTAAACTGTACCTGTTAACTAAAACCAAGAGCAATTTTAAGAGCTTTGGTTTCAAAATTACCACTTCAAAAATCGGGTATTAAAAAGATAATGAGAAAAGGCTTAATGTTTTGTATAACTACTTTTTATTCGATTTCTTTTCCCTGCTAAAGATTTCAGGAAAATTATTTATCCACTGTTGTTGTCAAAATGTCTCAGGAGCAATTCTATGCAAATGTCAACCTACCCATGACAAAATTACATTGTCACCAAAATTGTGAAACCGTTTCTTTAAGTTAAGTTCGTTTTTTTGTGCAAGCAAATATTTTACAGTGCTATAAAAATACTTAAAAATGTATCTGTTAATGCTTTCAAACAATTATATTTGATTTACCAAATCACACAAGTGCCAATTTCACATCGGGCACATTCATAACGGAGCTTTCTCCTCATAAATGCAAAAAATGTCAAATAAAATATAATCAATCGTCTTTGTTCTATAGTGAGCCAACTCTTATCCTTTTGATGAGCATTATTTATTTTGGGATGTGCAGTTTAATTAAAAGAATTTCTATGTTGTATGCTGTAAACTCGCAGACTTTTTGGTCACACCCTAAATGCATGTTTATTTTGCTCATTAAAAATATAAAAACTGTTTACAGATTGATATTTTTCTGCTTCCATAACTCTAGTTCCCATAACTTTAGTTGTTTTGGTAAATATAAAAATAATAGCCTATAATGTTAACATATACTTTTTATGTGAATATGTTTTGAGATTTTACTGCAAATGTCACATAACGCTAGGATTGCTTTTAGGCAAACTGATATTCCATTTTGATGTTGAGACTATTTTAACATATTGACAATACAATATTAAAACAGTTAATATAACATATTTCAATGCAGCCTTTTAGTGAAAGTCAGGGAATTTGATTAATTAAAGAGGGAACCCTGTAAATCACATTACCCAACGAGTCCACCATCAGCACGTGTTTATTTAGCCACATATAGTGCAGGTCAAAGTGGTAAAGGGGTCGCCATTTTAAACTAAGTCACTTTCGCACACTCATTTGCTCTCATTAGAACAGGATGTTTTGCTCGTCGCTTATTTCTAACAATCATCTGCACTCAAATGAAGAATGAGAGAATTAATGAAACAAACAAGCGTGTCTCTGGTTGTTTGTAGGACAGCTCCCAGTGGAGAATCTGCTGTGACAAATCCAAGAGAGCCCCTTTTGTTTAATTTACAAAGAATATTAAGCAGATTAATGAACTGCGGATGGTAGTGCCATACCGTGGAGATTTCAAACAAGGCTACGGCCACCCCTCAGCCGCTTATAGTACACGAATGAAGGATGTATCGTTATCTGAAAGGTTAAAAATACTCCAGTTGCATTCAAATAAAAACCTTCATCGTGAGTAAATGCTTTTAAGGCGTCTAAAAACGATATAGTTTACTGTAAACAGCTTTGGATGCAAAAAATAAACAACGCTCGCCCTCTAGTGGTTCTTTCACTAATCTAGGCTTTCCTGGTTGATGAGGTACGTATTACTGTTGACATTTTCCTCCATAATGGTATGAAAGAATTTAATTTTGTGCAGAAATGTGATTAAAGAAGTAATTTCAGACAATTTTACTTTTTTTCTTTGTCCTTATGTGGCTGAGAGTACTTTGTACTACAGTACGTTTGTACTAAGCGTATTTTACCGCTAGAGGGAGCACTGCTCATACAGTAGCCTGGTGCTAATTTAATGTAACATAAACTATGTTACATTAATTTAGCACCCGGCTATTGTATAAGCATAGGCCTACTGTATTAAATGCTGAACATAACATCACCCATTTTATTTTTTTTACAGATTTTTGGAAGGCTGTTTGTGTTATCTGTTTAGTTTGTGCTTGGTGGCCTAAATTACTAATAAATGTACAAATTTATGCAAAGATATTTGCATAAAATATTACCTTATATCGAGCATAGACTTTTAAAATTGCTATATAAATTCACATTTTTTACATTTTAATGAATAATTACAATAATGGCATCAACACTTCCCTATTATGGATAAATAAATAAAATAAAATAATAAAATAAATATGTAAATAAATTATTAAATAAATAAATAAATATTAGGCTATGGAATTACATTATCTCTCCGTAAAATATCTTCAGACCATAAATTTATATTTTATTTCTCAATATTTTTAAGACTTAGATAGTAACAATATGCAAAACATATATATGAGTGATTTCAAAACGTTTCTTCACACATTTTGTAGATTTGCAGTTTCAAACCATTTGCTGCAAGCATTTGAAGTCTCTGTTATAGTCTGATAATAAAGTCTGATATTGGTCGTATAGCCTGCGGTTTATCTCAAGCTAAATGTTATATAAACTAAGCTTGACATTGAACTCGTCATTGAAAGTGAAATGCAACCAGACCTATTCTCTTCTTTGTTGACACTGCTTATATTTTGGCATCATCGTATTAAAGAGTTTTAAAATTTACACACAAACAAAGAAGGTCAAAGAACACAATGAAATATAGTCTATATTGTTTAATTTAAGGCTGCTATATGCTATATACTAAACAATAATGGGTTTAGATACATTTAGTAGACAAAAATGACTGAAAGTGAAAATGTGAGAAAGATTATCTCAAGATTATCTCAGCGTGTCCTGAGTTTGACCTCAGAGCAGCAGACAAAGGCATCCTCTCACCAATAGATGACAGTGATTGTGACTGATGTATTGTGCAGTGAGACAAACCTTATGAAAGAGACTCAATAATGAATGCCCTGAATGTCTGACCACATCATGAAGGCGTTGTAAATTACACCGTAGGTTCAAACATTATGCCTGAAATTGATTCTCAATCTGGGAATCATGTGTGTGTGAGTACTGGTTTATACTTGTACGAGCCAATTGTTTTCATTTATAGAAATTATGAATGATGAAATGTGATATGAAATGTCATGGCAACATTTTACTAGAAAAAAAGACCAAATAGAAAATAATAAATTATATAAATATTATACATTTATTAAATTAGGATTTTAGGGTAAATGCAAAGGTTTTCATTTTAATCTTATTGTAGCAATTATTTTAGAATTATTGGATTATTTTAATCCAATTTATTTTATTTTGAGTTTGTGTGAATTATTCAAAATTCAAATAAACTGAATATTAATAAAATTTTAACAATTAAATGAAGCCAATTATTTTTTAAATAAATACAGAATAATGAAAATAAATATCACATCAAAATAAAAACAACAGTAATGTGAGTAGAAGAAATAATTATAAATAAATAAAATTTATATTACATCATTTGATTGTCTTAATCTAATATTGTTATGTTTAAATAATCAAATTAAATAATTATAAAATAATAAGATACAATTCAAATAAACAAAAATTTAATTTAAAAAATCCAATTAAATGAAAATAAACAAATTATGTTTAAAATAAATAATACAATAGGATCAAAATAAATTAATACAATGTAAAATGTAATATAAAATTTATATTATATGGTTAGAAATTATTTTATACGATTATCTTAATCCAATGTTTATTCATTTTGATTGTGTGTGTGTGTGCAAATAATCAAATCAAACAATTATAAAATAATACTTAAAATGATAATCATCATCATCATCATCATCATCATCATCATCATAAAATTCAAATGATCTAAAACTTGACTAAAATAATTCTATTAAATTAAAATAAAACAATTTTGGTTAAAAGAAATATCTAAATAAATTAATACAGTGATATGAATAGAAAAGATATTATATTATATCATGTTATGTTATATTCTGTTATATTAATTATATTATTCAATTATTCATTTTTTTTTTTCAGCTTAGTCCCTTTATTATTCCAGGGGCGCCACAGCGGAATGAACCGCCAACTTATCCAGCACGTTTTTACGCAGCGGATGCCCTTCCAGCCGCAACCCATCACGTCCACACATTCTAATTCACACGCATACACTACGGATAACATGCAAACTCCACACAGAAACACCAACTGACCAAGCCGAAGCTATTATTATATTGTATTTTATTATATAATATTATATTATTTTCCCAGAGATGGGTTGCGGCTGGAAGGGCATCCGCTGTGTAAAAACTTTGCTGGATAAGTTAGCGGTTCATTCCGCTGTGGCGACCCCGGATTAATAAAAGGGACTAAGCCGAAAAGAAAATGAATGATTATTATATTATATTATATTATATTATATTATATTATATTATATTATATTATATTATATTATATTATATTATATTATATTATTCATTCATTCATTCAATGGGGAAACATCCACACACACACTCATTCAGCACACACACTTGCATACACTACAGTCAATTTTAGCTCACCCAATTATAATATAATATAATATAATATAATATAATATAATATAATATAATATAATAAATGCTGGATAAGTTGGCAGTTCATTCCGCTGTGGCAACCCCAGATTAATAAAGAGACTAAGCTGAAAAGAAAATGAATGAATGTTATATCATATATTATTCATTCATTCATTCATTCATTTTGTTATCGGCTTAGTCCCTTTATTTAATCTGGGGTCGCCACAGCAGAATGAACCGGCAACTTATCCAGAACGTTTTTACGTAGCGGATGCCCTTCCAGCCGCAACCCATCTTTGGGAAATAATATACACACACACTCTCACACTATGGACAATTTAGCCTATTTCTATCTATCTATCTATCTATCTATCTATCTATCTATCTATCTATCTATCTATCTATCTGTCTATCTGTCTGTCTGTCTGTCTGTCTGTCTGTCTGTCTGTCTGTCTGTCTGTCTGTCTGTCTGTCTGTCTGTCTGTCTGTCTGTCTGTCTGTCTGTCTGTCTTATCCGCTATTGATGTGTTTGGAAAACGCGGGAAAACAGCCCAATCCTCGCCCCGTCGTCCTGCTGGACCAATGGGCGGAGCTGGTCACGCTGACGGAGTGAACACACACACACACCCACACTGCTGCTGTTGCTGCTGTTGACGGACTGCGAGTGGATTGTGTCTGAATAATAATATTCCTGACCTACATCTCTCACACAGGCCCGCACATTTGCGCAAACATTTTGGTCGACACGGCGAGCGCGCGCAACGAAACGGCAGGCAGGATGAGCGAAGTCCAGGGCTGCATGAAATGTGTCAAATACCTGCTGTTCGTCTTCAACTTCATATTCTGGGTAAGTGCAGAAAGTGTTGATGATTTCTGCGTGATGGTGTCACACATATACAGTATGCTTGTATTTATAATGTGGCACATTCGCGGTCACATGATTTTTGGTATCTTGGCGTACATTTGTTTTCATTCAGCGTGGCTTCTGGCAACAATAGAGGGGAAAATCACAAAAAAATGGGGTACTAGTGTTTTTGTGAAGTGCAAGTAGGTGACAGATGTCGGCTGCGTCTCAATATCTTGTGAGTCGCCTATCTGGACAGCATAGTGAGCATTCTAGGCACGTGCAGACATTTTGAGCATCATTTGTGCGTCAAATAAGCTACTGTTGACATGTTAGACCAGTGGTTCTCAAACTGGTACGTGTACCACTAGTGGTACGCGGGCTGTCTTCTAGCGGTACGCAGAATAATCCAAGACATGTACAAGCAACATATATTTCAAAACTTATCTAAAATGGTTTATATATAAATATGATGAAATATAGCCTATATTTATGAGGTCCAAGCAACATTTGCAGGTTTTGATCAATAGGATACTACAGATTAACACTTTACATTTAAGTTTTTTTGTTTACTTTTTAATAACAGTAAGCTACCATTATTTACTTTTAAAAGCACATTTTAATTTAAACGTTGACATTTTATTTTGTTTGTTTTTTCACATATAAGCACAGTACAGTGTTAATGTTTAAACTATTTATAGTGTTTAAAGCGGCTGATAAAAATTAATACTCCTAATAATAGTAGTTAATCGACCACGTTTTTAAACTGAGCAGAACTGTAGCTGCTTTACTGGGCCTACTACACTAACTTACTGTATTTCAATACTGGTCATTATGATGGTACTTGGAGGGACAATTTTTTCTGAGGTGGTACTTGATGAAAAAAGTTTGAGAACCACTGTGTTAGACTATTGAAACATTGAAGTAAAGTTGGTTTTATATTCGTATACTCCTTAATATTATATTTTCATAATGTATTCTTTCCGAAAATATTATAAGTAAATCATATTAGTAGCCAAAGACTGTCAAAGTACAACATTAGATCAGTCAATGTTGTTTTGAAGTCATATTTGCTTGCTGTTTCTGACCGAATATTCAAAGTAGCTTGGTAAACAATATAAGGAGTGTGTTATAAGTTACTGATCGAATGTGTGAATATAAAACCACTTTACCATTTTTGGTGGAGGAAGGCTAGTTAGGACAATAGGAATTTAATTAAGTATATCATTATTTTTAATAATGGATATGTAATATTTATTAGTAATGTATTATTTATTGGCTTTTTAAAGACTTAAATTATGATAAAATATTATTTTTTTTAGATAAAATATATTAATAAAAACTACCAATAATTACCCAATTTAATGTATGTTGTCTATTAATCTAGTAGTATGTGTTCACCTTTTTACACAGGAGCTAATAAACAAATACATATAGTCTTCAAAATATTTCTGATTTAAGATTTAACTACACTATGCAATTAAATGAAGTGTAAAAAGTTGTTTGGAATACAACAATATTTTTGCTTAATATATGTTCATCAACAGCTGTGGAAAAAAAGTTCTCTGGAGTGGCTTGATTTATTAGATATGTGTTTGAGTAAAATGTTTTATTCTATACAGGTCTAGTATTAATATTTATTTAAAATTTCAACAATGAATAAAGTCATTTAGAGCATTTGTTTTCAGAAAATGACAATCAACCAAAATATCAACTTGATTAAAGAACTTGGCATGATTAAAATCAGGTTAAAACAAGTTAAGTTAATGTTGATAAATTGGTATTGTGTTGTCTAACAGTTGCTCATGCCAGTGTTTTTGTGAAGTGCAAGTAGGTGACAGATGTCGGCTTTGTCCTAATATCTAGTGAGCATACTCACTATACTGTCCAGATAGGCAACTCACTAGAAATTGAGGCATGTGTAGACATTTTGAGCATCCATTGTGCGTCAAATAAGCTACTGTTGACATGTTAGACTACTTAAACATTGTGGTGAAGTTGGTTTTATATTCCCATATTCGGACTCCTTAATGTTATATTTTCATAATGTATTCTTTGCAAATTTTACATAAGTAAATCATATTAGTAGCCTAGTCAAAGACTTTCAAAGTACAACATTAGTTCAGTCAATGTTGTTTTGAAGCCATATTTGCTTGCTGTTTTTGAACGAATATTCAAAGTAGCCTGGTAAACAATATAGCGAATGTGTGTTATAAGTTGTCACTAAACGAATGTGTGAATATAAAACCACTTAAGCTCAATTACTGAAACAGCCAACATGTAGCTTTGTTTCAGAATAAAGCTATACATTGGGCTAGCTGTCATAATGTTACTTTTTCTACATTTTTTGGTGAAGGTGCAAGGCTTGATAGGACAATAGCAACTGTATTATAATAATTAATAAGTAATTTAATTAAATGTATCATTATGTTTCTCATTTGTAATATTTATTAGTAATGTATTATTTATTGACTTTTAAAACATATGTTGTGAAATATGGTCATATTTTTATTAAGATAAAAATAGGATAATGAAATAGTTAAGTAATTAAAACCAGTAATTACTTAGAGTATGCTAGTAGTATGTGTTCACTTTTAATGCAAGAGCTGTTAAACATACTTTTCAAAATGTTTCAAATTTACAATAGATGAAACTGCACTATGCCATTTAAAATGTTAAAATTGTTAAAAATAAATATATACATACATATAAATGTATACATATAAATCCTATGGGAAAAAAAAAAAAACATTTCTCTGGATTTGCTTGGTTTATTAGATTTGTGCTGTAAACTAGTGTGCTGCAAAACAGTGACAAAATTTACGTTTAGAAGATATAAAACTGATATAAACATGTAAAGCTTGTAGTTTGTGGATCAACATTTTTTTCCAAATCACCTCATACTTCAGTTTCTCATCAAATCTTTAACAATCAAATACTCTCTAGTATCTAACATGCCCCGCCCTCATCAAGACGCTACATATTTGATGCACTTGAGCTCAACCACTCACTGGCAGAGCGGTGATAAAGCAAAACACTATTGGCTGTTTTATATAAAGGGGAGGAGCTACACTATATCTCACCCTCTCTTTTGTGTTTTGGTTGAGATTACGTCAACCATCGAATAAAAATGCACATTTCAAAGCACTTTAAAGCAGTGGTTCCCAACCGTTTTATGCCTGCCCCCCCTATTGTAAGGCCCCTGTTCACATTTAATGATATTATCGCTCATACAAGTTTTCAGTAGGTATGACAAAAAGGGTTGTTTTCAAACTTTACTACTATATCTATGTTTCTTAATATATCTAGATATGTTTATGCACAAATAATAGCCTAATGTACAATCTAAAGGCAAAACATTAGTAGGCCATTTGTATTGGGTGCACCTTGCGGTATTGGGGATGAGTCGTCCGCAAAATATCTATAGAATTTGAACGGCCTCATGCCTTCATTAGCAAGAATTTTGCAGATAATGCACTGTGGCTGGGTCAGGGACTCTGCTTTGAGAAATTTGAATAAAACCATAGTTCAGGTAACTATCTTGGTATTTCCTGCATTTCGTGTTTCCGTTATTGCTAGCGTTGCGACCTGAAATGTTTGGAGCTTCCTCACCTGGGTTCAATATGCTTGGGTCATTGCTATTAGCTGCTTAAGGTGAATCAGTGAGAAGTTTTTAAAATATGACACAACCCCCCCAGCAGATCTTGCTGAAGCCCCCCCCCCCCCCCCCCCCCCCCCACTGTTGGGAACCGCTACTTTACAGGACATGGATAATGTTTATCCAAAATGTCATTTAAATGACTTTTTTTCAGAAAAGGACAATTTACTAAAATCACAGCTGTTTGTTGTGATAAAAAATTAGGTTAAAGCAAGTCATGTTAAAAGTTAAAGTTCTTACATTGCAGGGCTCGAAATTGTCACCATTTTGATCGCATATGCGCCCGTAATTTTGTCTATGCGACCTCAAAATATATTTGGGAGCATTTGTGCGAGTATATAAAATTGTTGTGTGCGACCAGTTTTTACTGCAAAATGTTCACCTCATGCGTGGATTTAGGAGACATGCACGCCGAATGCATCTCTGCACCTGAAACGCGAAACGCAGCGCTCAGGAATGGTTTAAAACAGTTATCATGTCAACTTGCTGCAGTAAACAAAGCCAAGTCCGTAATGCTTGCCCCACCTTCGCGCTCTTCTTATTGGCCCACCACTGCTCTAGCACTGAAATATCAGCTGTCAATCACTCAGTCAATGCCTTCTGGCTTGGGATGACAGAGAGAGCTACTACCGCGAAAAATTGTAAATTGCTGAAGATGAGAACGAAGGTAACACTGACAGATTTTGTTTTAGAAACCATGGCATCTAAAGTTACAAATAATGACACATCTTACTAGTGATCATGTGCTGAATGTTAATCCACCATCTACACTTTTCCAAGAGTGGATAAAAGACTTCCATTGGCTTCAAGTCCGCTTTAAAAAGTCTGTGGGATGGAATAAATTTTCAGGTAACTGTTTGCCACATCTAGCACGCAACTTTCAGTTTAATCCTTCATTTAATCGGCAGATGCTGTCCGCCGTGCAAGCGGCAGCTATATGTCAAATTTAATACCACGTACACCATCGCAAACGGCCTTGCACTGAGTAAACTAATATCGCTACTCATGAAAAGGCCGGTATTGCTATTATATGACATATGCACATAATAAAGGTACAGTACATGTCAAAAGCATCAGTGCAATATCAGACAGCACCTGTGAGAACAGCAGAGTTATATTGTTAACAGATTCATCTATGTCAAACAGTGCGTGCAGGGCCAGTAAGTGGTCCGTGTATCTTTTGGTCACTCAGTTATGTTATAAAAATCTATTTTCTTGTGATAACGGGATTTCGTTGAGATTTCATTTCCTCACGCATGCATATATATATATATATATATATATATATATATATATATATATATATATATATATATATATATATATATATATATATATTTTTTTTTTTTTTTTGCTTGTTACTTTGATTGCTGTTGATTTCAAATGCAATAAATATGTTTGTATAAAACTTGTAGTAACGGTGCTTATAATAGGTGTGTGCGACAAAATTTTGGCTGATGCGCCTACATTTTTTAAGTTAGGAGCACCGGTGCTACCAAGGAAAAAGGTTAATTTTGAGCCCTGCATTTGTATTTTGTTGTCTAAATGTTGCTCATTTAATGTATTGCTTGCCATTTATTCGTTAGGACTTGTAAACTTTTAAATACATTTTTGTAGGTGTGAAACCAACACACAAACTATGTTTGCAGAGCATAATCTGCAGTGTTTCCTCAGTAC
This sequence comes from Danio rerio, assembly GCF_052040795.2. Taxonomy (NCBI): domain Eukaryota; kingdom Metazoa; phylum Chordata; class Actinopteri; order Cypriniformes; family Danionidae; genus Danio; species Danio rerio. The sequence continues at coordinate 51,222,253 of NC_141026.1, read as the reverse complement.
TGGGTTGCGGCTGGAAGGGCATCCGCTGCATAAAACATATGCTGGAATAGTTGGTGATTTATTCTGCTGTGTTGACCTCTTCAATAGATACTAAGCCGAATGTAAATAAATGAATGAATGAATGAATGAATGAATGAATGAATGAATGAATGAATGAATTTATTTGGCTCCCAGAGTCATTTTCTAGTATGCCCCACCAGATGAGAGGGACAAATGTTTATACAGACTCTCAGAATGTTGTGACATTTCAACGTTCAACAACTCATGCATAGTCAAAAAAGCTGTTTATATGCATTCAGTAATCATTTGAGGTTGTGATGTGATGTCCTTTGGTCAACAATGCATGAGTCTGTATTGTGTTGCAAAGTGAAAAAATTAAATTATTTGTAATGCAGCAAAATGTACCAACAGCATCATTTTATACTTGCAGTATGTAAGAAGCAAACAACATGCATAATCCGCCATAAGTGGCTTTACAAATTCCTCTGTGGCTGTTTTGAACAGTTTTAAAGATCGCTGAATGGGTAGATCTTCAAAAGGCAGTCTTCAGTCTGTAGTACAAGATCAGGTTACTGCAGAGTTGTTGAAAGTCTTCCACCCCTTTATGTTGCATTGAACACTTCTTTATTCACCTGCATTGAGTCCTGAGGGCTGTTTTCCAACTCTGACTGAGCGGTTTCTGGATAATCACACCTTCAAAGGCAAGGCCATGGTGACGATTACGTATTATTATCACATACAAAGTAGAGAGATGAATTGGTAATGTCCTCAGATAATGCGCTTACAGCATGTCCCTTGAGGTGGAACTAAGGTTAGTGTTATCATTTTATTGTCTTTCTTGCTTGTAACACTCTTCGTTTTTATCAGTTGCTTGATGAACTTAGAATTTAGCCTTTAGTGCTGTAAATGAGTAAATTCAAGACTCTCTATCTATAAAGTCCACATAATCTAGACTTTTTTTTCCCACATTGCGACAGTTTATAAAAAGATAAAATAATAAATGAGCAAAGAGTGGACATGGCCTGTTTTTTACTACGAGCAAATTGTGTGTAGTAAGGCAGGCATTTCATTCAGAAAGATGGGACAAAAGGTTTGGGAAGAGTTTTTACAATTTAACAGACATCTCCCCCTCACCATTTCTGTTTGTTGTCTAATCTGACAGCTGGAGGGGTGTGGTTAAGTATGTTAGCCACGCCCAATACCTCGGGCGGATGTTAGAATTTAACTGAAAACAAACAGGAAGTGCTATTTCACATTTTAATTTTAGATTACTAGAGCAAACATTTTTTTTCTTAATGATATCCACATGAATTCATCACAGAACTAGCAATGTGAGCTAACAAAACCATATGGTTAGTTTTGATTTCATTTGTACTTTAAATGAAAGTTATTCTTATTTTAGCTTTAAACGAATGTTTCTCTGAAAATTTTGTTGTCTGGGATTACATTAACGTTACTCGCCATTTCGCGAGCTAGTGTAACGCATGGCGTGCCTGACTGGAGTAGTGTTTGGAGGTTGGCTCTTTTGTGTCGGGGGTCCAGGGTTGCTGGGGCAAGGGGGGCAGAGCCAGCACTAGTAGTCAGGCTGACACAGAAGCTATCAAGATTGCTAATGAGCGCATGCTTTAATAAAGTGATATTCTGAGTTCAAAAGCAATGGTCTACTGTTTAACTTGACAGCGGAGAAGGCATCATGTTGTCCGCCACGTCATTTGAGATGCCATGTTGAGCGTTGCTGCACTGAAAACATTGTATTTTGTACTTATTCCCTTTTAACTTTTTAGATATTAGTCTTAATTGAATCATTCGGTTTGTAATGCAAACCGAACCGAAAGTCTCGTACCGAACGGTTCAATACGAATATGCGTATCATTACACCCTATATATATATATATATATATATATATATATATATATATATATATATATATATATATATATATATATATATATATGAATTTAAATATACTAAAATGTTTAAATAATGCTTAAATATACACATGAAGTCTTAGAGTCAAAACATTTAATGCATAATCACACAGAACAAATAAGATAGCACTAGTTACTATTGTAGTATTATTATCTTGAATTTATTACCTTTTTTTGCTCAGTTTTTGCTTAAATTTAAGTTATTTTATTTCAGTATTTGAATTGTAATCATCAAATAATAATTTTAATACTTGCAATCAAAAGATATTTTTTTAATTATATATTTTAAATTTTGGCTTAATACAAATATATTTTAATTTTGGCAGCCACGCTGCATTGGCTAAAAGCTGCGTTTTCTACACATTATTCCATTTTATTTGAATGTGAAAGAAGTCATTTTAAAGCCTTTCTACCATTTCTAGTCTTGGTTGCTCAAAGCCACACAAAAGCCGCAGGAACCGTTCAAAGGCCTCATGTCACTCCTCCAATCCTCATCACACTGTGATTTTGTTACTGCACTAATGGCCACATTACATTGGCCTAAACAGTTAGTGTAAGATGTAATGTAGGGCACAGTGGCGTCAGTCATTGGTTATCAGTGGAGTGGTCTCACTGCGGCGGACAGCAGGGCCTTTGTTTTAGAGGAGGGCAGGCAAAAAAAGAAAAAAAAAGAAGTGGGTCGTTGTCCTGTGCAGTTTAAAGTTCTGGTGTTGGACAGGGTGGGTATGAGGATGGCACCAGGGGATGGTGGATGCCAGAAGAGCGAGTCGGTCAGACTGGCACAGCCTGCCTGCGGATCACAGTCACATTAAAAACTATTTCTTAAGTTAATTACTGTTGAAAGGGTAATTTCACAAAGCAGGTTAGACAGTGTTAGATCTTCTGTTATAATTAGCAACACTGGAAATATGACTTTTGCTGTTTGTTAAGTCTACTTACTTAAAAGGAGCTGAAACAAAACAATTCTTGAGAGTTTTTGGGACAACTTAATTGTTTTGTGTTCAATCAACTTAATTTGTAAAAACTAATTAGTTAACTTAATTCCTTCATGTTGTCTCAACACAAATTGATTCAATTTACAGTGTATGTTTGTAATATTATTTTGTGTGTCACAAATGCGTTTAGAGTAGGGGTGCCCAAACTTTTTTTTAGGAAGGGCCAAAAACCAAACTTGATTGAGTCTAGTGGGCCAAAGGTAAATGTATTTGCCGTGGGTAAATTCCTAATTTATTTAATAATGTTTAAAAATGACTAGAAAATATTGCTTTATATATATTTTTGTACATTTTCGAATGAACTTAGTACAGTAAAAACAAAACAATCTAATTTTTAACAGAATTACACTCGTTTTTGCCTTGATTTGCTCGCTGATACCTTCTGGATAGTTGACTATTTGTTAAGCGACAGTATTAACAGTCTTTTAAAAATCAGATTCATTTACAATATTTAATTGAAACTTTTAATTTCAGTTTGCTTTTCTTGTAGCTCAGCAGTAAAACAAACAAAAAAGGTTACGTCAAATTAGAAATGATGATCTCTGTGTTAAAGGCATTCACTCCAACACTGTCCATAACACTCCCTTTCCTCTCAGATGGGATGGTGGGCCAAACCAAAGGTTACAATAGACCAACTTTGGCCCACGGGCCCTACTTTGGGCATCTCTGGTTTATAGGATTTATGAAGCTTAAATATGATATATGGAAAAATGATAAATTGATATAATTACGAACAACAAAATAAATGCTTAAAAAATAAATTATGAGATTCTGTTGAGTAATTATGACATAAGTCAATAATGAGATAATAAAAACATAATTATGACAAATAAATACTGATGATGTCTATAAAAAATAGACAAATTTGTCATCAAAAATATACATTTGTACATAAAGTCACAGTTTTGATATTTTATAATTAATTATTTAGGTAAATGATGATGAAATAAAGATTATTAAAAAATAAAATTAAAATGGATAATTATTATTAATTTAGCAATTTTAACTTAGTCTCTCCTATAATTTCATCATTATATGTGATAATTTTGACAGTGTGTGATTTTATATAGATGTTATGTCCCTATTATCACTTGGTCTAAAAAAACATACTTTGGTGAATCATAAATACGACAAAAAGTCATAATTATGAATGATCAAATTATGATTATTTTTGTATGTGGCTTCAATGAGCTTCCATTTTTTATTTCAGCTTTTTACAACGTAACTGACTTTGTATGTAATAAGCTTAGTCATTTGTAATTATGACTTTCAGTGTCATAGTTATGATTTCCCAAAGTATGTTTTTTTCTTGCTTGGCAAAAATGAGCTTCTACAAGTCATAGTCTCATTAATAATAATATTTATAACTCAGTTATAATTGGCTTTGTATGTGATAATGTTGATATTGTCTATCATAATTATTATAACTTTGTATCTCATAGCTGTCTATCTCATAAATTACCAAAGTGTGCTGTCATAACTCAAATCAACTCAATTAGTGAGTTGTTTACCATAGATTCACTTCGGATGAATCATTTGAATCTGTGTGTTGATTAATGGAGACTGATTATTTGAACAGATCATTTGAGTTAGGGCTCAGGGAGTTAGATATTGAAAAAAACTTGTTTTGATATTTTGATTTTCTGCTATTTATATTGCAATATTTCACCAGATAACTTTTAAGAGCTTCATTCTGGAAAGAATGAATCAATTTAGATTGATTGGGATGATTTTGTTGTTGTAATTTGCAAATAAGTGCAAAAAAACGAATTACCAGCATAGTTAAATACAGTAAAGCAGTACTCAGGTTTCAGAATAAAATAATCAAATTAAGCTGTATAGTCTATTGTGTGTGTGTGTGTGTGTGTATATGTGTATATGTGTATATATATATGTGTGTGTGTGTGTGTGTGTGCGCTTATACAGTTGAAGTCAGAATTATTAGCCCCCCTTTAAGTTATTTTTCTTTTTTAAATATTTCCCAAATGAAGTTTAATAGAGCAAGGACATTTTCACAGTATGTCTGATAATATTTTTTGTTCTGGAGAAAGCCTTATTTGTTTTATTTCAGCTAGAATAAAGCAGCGTTTAAATTTTTAAAAAACATTTTAAGGACAAAATTATAGTAAATATGGCTTCAACTATATATATATATATATTTATCTATCAACTATATATATATATATATATATATATATATATATATATATATATATATATATTTATTTTTTCCCCCAGTGATGGGTTGCAGCTGGAAGGGCATCCGCTGCATAAAACATGTGCTGGATAAGTTGGCGGTTCATTCCGCTTTGTCGACCCCGGATTAATAAAGGGACTGAGCCAAAAAGAAAATAAATGAATGAATGATATATATATATAATAGAATTAATCTTTGTTAAAGCTACAAATGTAATAATTGCTTGTGTCCAAATGTTTAAACTAGCTTAAAATGTTAAACACAGACCTTAAAAACACACACACACACACAATTGAATAACTTTATAACTGCCAATGTCATATTTACCAAAGTGATTCCATAACTCAAAGCCAATGATTTCAGCATTTTATGTTTGCCTTTCCACTGTCTGCAGTAATGTTTTTTGCATGTCATCATAATTATGGCCTAATCTTTTATAATAATGCCTTTCTATGTCATTTTTCCAAAAATAGTTTTTTCTCATGTGGCGAAAATAAGCTTCTATATGTCGTTTTTGTTTTGGATCTTGTGAACGCAATTGAACTAGTCGTATAATTTTATTTTATCAATTAAATGAACCAACTAGATTCGAACTAGAATTGTAATAACAGAAAGACTTTCTCTGGTGTCCTTACGGATAGCCAAAAGGTTGCTTCCAGTGTCACAATAAATCACTTTATCTTACAGAATTTCAATCAATGCTCTATTTCAGTCAAGGTTATCCCTCCTGTTACGGTGACGGGCAAAAATATAAAGTATCCTGTTCTCAAAGTCAACCCCTGTGTTTTATGTTTCTACCTAAATGTACCACAATTGGAATAAAACAGTAAAGGTCATGAAAACATTTGTGTGTCTGATGTGTTTCTCATGTTTCAGCTTTCGGGCTCTCTGGTGTTGGCTGTGGGATTATGGTTGAGGTTTGACCCAGACACCACCAGTCTCTTATCCGAAAATGACGCACCTGAAAACTTCTTCATTGGTGAGTTGTAGATTTTTTTTTAGCCCACACCTAATGTTTACATAATAGGTCTCATACAGGTTTCATACACTTGCATAAATTGAAGGCAACATATAGTGACTTTAGGAGTGGAAACCACATTCACTCCCTGATCCCCATTCAGATCAGGTTGTAAAATCAGTGAATCTTGGTCGCACTTTATTTTGATGATCTGTTTGTTGAATTTAAGTTACATTGCATCTGCATGCCAACTAATTCTTATAAGATTACAGGTAGATTGTTAGGTTTGGGTTAGAGTTATGGTTGGGGTTAGGGTTACTGTAAGTTGACATGTACTTGCAAAGTTTCTTATAGTCAGTTAAATGTCTGTTGAAGGAGCAGTATCAACAGATATTAAGCAGACAGTCAACAGATACTCAAATGGACCATCAAAATAAAGTTTTACCGAATCGTTTACTGGAGACTCACTCTAAACTGATCATTTCAATCATTGAGTTGTTTACTATAGACTCACTCTCAAAGGATCATTTGAATCAGTGAGTTGTTTACTGAAGACTCACTCAGATTGAATCATTTGAATCAAAGAGTTGTTTACTGAAGACTCACTCAGATTGAATCATTTGAATCAGTGAGTTGTCTACTGAAGACTCACTCAGATTGAATCATTTGAATGATATAATATCAGTGCTGTGCAGATTGATCGAAATCTGTCTTAAAGCAGTGCATGCCGGTTAGAAATTTTGTCCGTATTGATGCTGCGTGGATGCCACGTGACTGTCACATGTGGCATCAAAGTACCGCGACAGGATAAGACGATCGATTCAACCGGTGCAGCATCTGAAGAGCGACGACAGGAGTTGCGATGACGACACTGATATTACACAATTGCCCGAGTTCACCGCATGACGACAACCACGTGTGTTTCAGATTTATTATTGGACAACTTCCGTCTCACAAATTTCAAAACAAACAATTAACTTTTTATACCCTCCCTATCTTGTACACATCATGCTTATTAAAAGACTGCAAATATTGTACTGCTGGATCATCTTTTGTTAAATAATTTGTTCATAATGCCTAGATTTGCACAGGTTTATTCGACCTTTTTATTTTACATTTTTTTATTATTTAGAATATTTACTGCATTCAGCTTCTTAAATGATTTAAATGATATATTTTAGTAAATAAACAAAATTTTTACTCAAGTAAGTCTTACAGACTTGTAATAAATGATATATCACCCCTTTAAAGATTTCTTAACAAATAAGTAAAAAAAAAATATTTTATTAAATATAAAAATATATGATTATAAAATATTTTATTTCCTGTCAAGCTGGTTATGCAGAAATTTTCAAAGTGACATTGATGTACCAGCTCTTTCTGGGAAATTTCTACTAAGTGTAGCTCATTTATTTTGATCCTTTTGTTCTTTTTGGATCAAAGTGCTTTTTTAAAATACCTTTATTATCCAAAATAACCCTTATTGTGGACATTTATTTCCTTTTTATGTATGCTTTCATTTGATTGAAGAATGAAAAATACGCGTCTGCGGTAACATGCTTTTTCACTCACGGCTGTTAGTAAACCATTCAAAAGATGCACCTCTCAACGCAAAAAGCGCGTTCACTGTGATCGGCCCCTTATGCAGCCAAACCCCAAAAATATTTTAAATAATATTTTTAATAATTTAACTGATTCCATTAATCGGTTACAAACACACCCTTTCAGTTAACGGTTAATCGGGTATTCTGAGCATCTCTTGTTCCTTTACTTGAAAGCTCAGATTTAATTATCATAATTTCTTTTGTTTACAGAGTTTGAGGTTTACTGTATTGTTATTATTATTCACACCTTACAGATGTTGATCTATCTTAAGGTTTGCTTTGATTGTTCAGAATTTACACTTTACCATTGCACACACTTTGTAACATTTTATGTATCAAGTTTAAGCGTCTCTTTAACACTTTAACAGAATTTATTGTAAAGAGATGAGATATTTTGTTTAAATATTTTTGTTGTTGACTATTAAAACTATTTGCCTTAGCAGTGTTGGAAAAATTTAAATAAAGTGGTTAAAAAATCATAATATTCCTAAATGGATTATTAAAAATATTCAATAATTATTGATATTGAATGAAATTAAACATGATTTCATGATATTTTTCTGTAATATCACAGAGCCCTAGTAAAAAGTACACTATTTTATTTTGGAATGTAGTGAAGTACAAGTTTTCTAAAATGAATATACTTTTATAGAGCACATATACTTAAAATATATACTTAAGTACAGCAGTTAAGTAAAAATACTTACTATCCACCGCTACAATTGGCAAAAATGTTTTAATAGTTTTAGTTGCGTTGTTTCTGACCAGTAGTCATCTGTAGTAAATTAAATATTTTTGTAAATGCAACAAAAGCTCACCAAATAATGTCTTGGCATACTGACTCTTGTTACATAATGCTAAAAAATTCAGATTAGATCTCGCAAGATTAAGTAAAAAAACTGTAATTTGCCAAATAAACATCAGACAGACAGTAAGTTATCATATTTTTTTATCATGCTGAATTTTCCATTGTGCTCTACATTAATAGCATGTGTTGTTATGCTCATAATTCTACCACCTCCTGTATATCATCAATCGCACAGCACAGAAACGGTAATAAAGACGCCCATAGCTCACTGTTTCATTCATAAACACAACACCAGTCAACAAAGCACCAGGCTCCTACAGCAATTTCAGCCTGAGATTTCCCATCTGCGTCATGGAGCCCCAATGGCCTCTGTAATGGCGTATCTGATATTGGTTTTAGCCGTGATGAATGAGCAGGGACACAGATAGTCCTTGCTAATGGCTAATGCTGATTTCTCACAGGAGAGGACGTGTAACTGCTGGGGGTGAATTATAAAACCGTTATTTCCTCCTCAGCTCCGGTTTAGTCCCCAGAGGTGCTCCTGCTTGTGAAGTTGGTTTCTCCATATACCTCCCTGGTCTTGGTTGTAGTGATTTGTTTGTTTATAATGCTTCAGGTGTTGATAGGGGTCGGTAGGTGTTTATGGGCGTTTAATTGCACATAATGATTACCCAGCTTAATCCTGTTTTTCCTCTCATGGCAGCAAAGAGATGATTGATAATGCCCTCTTTTCACCTTTCATTCAAGCTTTTTATATAGATAAAAAACTAAATAATAAGTTTATGAAAGAAGTTGCTATACTGAATTGCAGGGATAGTTCACCTAAAAATGAAAATGATCTCTTTATAATTTATTCGCCCTCTACTTGTTCCAATGGTTTCTTTTTTCTCTTGAAAAAAGATCATTAGAAAAATGTTGGAAACTCCTAGCCATTTATTTCCATTATATTTTTTTCCTACTTTGAAAGTCAGTGGCTATTGCTGTGGCTATTTCTAACACTTATTAAAATAATATATACAGTTGAAGTCAGAATTATTCGCCCTCCTTTGAATTTTTTTTCTTTTTTAAATATTTCCCAAATGATGTTTAACAGAGCCAGGAAATGTTCACAGTATGTCTGATAATGTTTTTACTTCTGGAGATATTTGTTATTTGTTTTATTTCGGCTAGAATAAAAGCAGTTCTTAATTTTTTTAATATACATTTCAAGGTCAATTTTATTAGCCTCTTTAAGCTATATATTTTTCGATAGTCTACAGAACAAACCATCATTATACAATAACTTGCCTAATTACCCTAACCTGCCTAGTTAACCTAATTATCCGAGTTAAACCTTTAAATGTCACTTTAAGATGAAGTGGCTTGAAAAATGTCTAGTCAAATTTTATTTACTGTTATCATGGCAAAGATAAAAGGAATCAGTTAATAGAAATGAGTTATTAAAACTATTATGTTTAGAAATCTGTTAAAAAAAATCTTCTCTCCGTTAATTATAAATTAGGGGAAAAAATAAACAGAGGGGCTGATATTTCTGACTTCAACTGTATGTATGTATGTATGTATGTATGTATGTATGTATGTATGTATGTATTATTTATTAAATGTAAAAAATGTTATATATGTATTTAAATTTCAAATAACTGCATATTTATTGTATGTAGTTTCAAATAAAATTATTACTCCAGTTATTATTGCTTTTATTACTATTACCATTATTAATAATAATTCACCTATAGCACATGTCTTTGGACTGTGGGGGAAACCGGAGCACCCGGAGGAAACCCATGCGAACACGGGGAGAACATGTAAACTCCACACAGAAACACCAACTGACCCAGCCAAGGCTCAAACCAGCAACCTTCTTGAGTGATTTCTGAAGGATTATTTGACTGAAGTAATGAAGCTGAAATATTGATCTATAAATCACTGGAATAAATTATTAATTTTACTATAATCTGCTTTTGAACAGATATTTAATAGTGCAATAACATTTCACAGTTTTGCAACTTGTACTGGATTGTTGATTATATAAATGCAGCCTTGTTGAGCAGGAGAAGCTTATTTTAAAACATTTAAAAATTCAAACTTTTGACTGGTAGTGTGTATTATTATTTTTATATATAATTATTTTTTGGGGAAGGGGATGTCTCCTTGGATTGGACAGTAGAGATTATTGACTGGAAAGTGTGGGGAGCAGAGAGATGGGAAGGATTGGCATAGGACCTTGAGGTGGGAATTGAACTCAGGTTGCTGCGAGCACCTGAGTGCATGTGTCAACACACTGACCACTACACCATTGGCACCGACAAAATAATGTTTTTTTGTTCATAAAAAAAAAAAAAAAACGGAAATGTATTTGGAACAAGTGTAGGATCAGTAACTGATGATAGAATTTTTATATTTGGGGGAACTATCCCTTTAAGTTCTGAAATCATTTAACTCTGATACCTTACATAGAGACTGAACTGCACCAAGGTTAATTATCACTGGTGTAACCTAAAGCAAAACCATTTCAATAATGTCTATCAACAGCAAAATATGAAAAAAAGAGAAGTGAGAGAAGCTCGTTGGATCCATCTCTGATGCACTGAAAGATAACAAGCATTTCCTGGCAATATGCTCGAGCTTTTGAACAAACGGTTTCTGTCCAGAAACAGAAAAATACCAAATGGCAAACAACAAATGTGCTATGAAGCTAATGTAACAGATGCATACACACAAAAACAAAAAACATGAAGAATTTGGTGAAATAATTCTTTATTTTCTGTGTATTTCTCAATAATACAATATGTAAACAGCTACAGAATTGTTGGTATCTTTCATTTTTGTCCAGAGCAGTTGCATTAGTTTATTTTCAATCATTTTTTGTTTCAGGTTTTTTTAGTGACCACTGTGGGTTTTCTTTCTAACGTTTAGGCTATCAAATAGAATGCTAACAATTTAAATTTTGTCCATGTCTATAAGTGTAGTTCATCCAAAAATGGAAATTCTCCAATCATTCACTCTTCCTCCACTTGTTCCAAACCTGTTTGAGTTTCTTTTTTTCTGTTGAACACAAAGGAAGATATTCTGAAGAATATTGTTCAGCAGAAGCCATGGACTTCCATTGTATTGTTTGTTCCATAGTATTGTTTGTTGATGGCTGCTAATTTCCAACAATCTTCAGAATATCTTGTTTTGTGTTGAGCAGAATAAAGAAGTTCATAAACGTTTAGAACCTCTGAGCAAATGAAAAGGGCGTTTTTGGGTCAACTGTCTCTTTAAAGGTATATCTATCCTAGGGCTGGGCGATTTGGCCTAAAATTAAAATTTCAGTCAATTTACATTTTAACTCAATTAAGATTAATGAATGATTATTTTATTTCTATAAATAAATAAATATTTTTTGCCTTCATGCTTCACTGACAAGTTTTGTACAAAACAGTACGCTCACATATTACTAGTCAGAGATGTTTGAATGAAGGATGCATTACTTGATTTTAAAATAACTGAAGAAAACACATCTATCTATGAGCATTGATTGAACATCAATGTGGAAATACTGAAATTAAAGCACACATTGCCTACAACAAACTGCCACTTTATTTCTTATAAAAAAGTGAAAATAATTCACTTGCACTTTTGGAAAACAAATTAATTATTTTCAGTGCTTTTCATATTAAAAGTAGAAAAATAACAGTATCTCTTCTAAATAAAATAAATTGTATATCATATTTTTAAATAACGCGTTTCTTGTGTCTTCTGTAAACAAACATTTTAATGTAAATAATTTGAATGTAATGGAAAATATGCCACCTCAATGCATCTCTGGCACTGTAAGACAGGGAGTGACGGAGACAACTGAATTAGGATCCACTTGCAGGTTTATTGGGGTAGTCAAGCAAGCAATGGTCAACACAGGTGCAAACAGGTGTATATAGACAATCCAGAATCAAAGTCAAAAGTATCAGACGAGAGGTCGAAAGGCAGGCGGCAGACAGGGACAAAAAGGCAAACAAGGCTAAGGTCAAAACACGGGAAAACAAGACAAGGATAACCCGTTGAAATGTCACTTAACTGATAACAAGACTCGGCAATGGGAATGAGTGTGTGTGCTGCTTAAGTAGTGTGTGTAATCAGGAGTTAGGAGTTACGATCGCTGGGGATCGTGACAGGCACAGCTTCAAATCGCATCGTCAATTTATTGCAAAGTAAGGTTCAAGAACGGGTCCATCATCTTACTTGACCAGAGATCATGTGGCTGCAAAGTGGCCGCAGAAGAATAAATCAGCCTCAGACTTTAAGGCTGATTTATATATCTGCATTAAGTATTCTGCGTGACCTATGGCACTTGCCTTGCGTGTAGCTGTCCATTAATAAACGCAGTGTGCGGTTTGTATTTCTCTGCAATAGCACTTCTGAAACACTAGCTCTTGCTTCCAGCTTTATAATATCAGTGAATAATGTTTTAAAGCTCCAATAAGCTCATCCATCCTTCATAAAATTAATCCATACAACTATTAAGGTAACACTTTGCAAAACAGTAAATGTAGTTAATCTTAGTTAATGTATTTACTGTGAGCAAGACATTTGTTTGTGTTTTGTTAATGTTAACTCATCGTACACTGTTGATAACAAGCACAGTGTTGGATTTTAATAATACATTAGTAAATGTTGAACTATGATTAATGAATATTGTACAAGCACTCTTCATCATTTGTTCATGTTAGTAAATACATTAACTAAAATTACCTACGTGTTGCATATTGTAAATTGTTACCGGTAATGAAAGCCTTATGAAGGACGCAATGGGCTTTTGTAGAAAATTTTTTTTTTTTTTTTTGTAGATAATAATAATAATAATAATTCCTTACATATATATATATATATATAGGGCTTTTCTGGACACTCAAAGCTCTTCACACATTGGGTGGAATCTCCTCATTCAACACCAGTGTGCAGCATCCACCTGGATGATGCGACAGCAGCCATATCACACCAGACCGCACACCAAACGCCAGCTGATTGGTGGAGAGAAGATGGAGTGATGAAGCCAGTTATGATATGGGGATGGTCCGAAGGCCATGATGGACAGAGGCCAGTGGGCAAATTTGGCCAGGATACCGGGGTTAAACCCTTACTCTTTTCGAAGGACATACTGGAATTTTTAACAACCACAGAGAGTCGGGACCTCGGTTTATAGGACGTATTTATTGGGATCACTTTTTTGGGGCGTGAACTATTCCTTCATGAAATTCTTTGACAGTTGTAAATGGGTTAAAGACAAGACATCCTATTTGGTGTCAGCATTAAATGATATTTGCAAAGTAGTTTCTTGTACATAATAAATGTAGCTTCTGTAGCTTCATATTTGCATATTTCAGACACATGCAAATACTGGTATCATGTGAAAAGCAGTATTTACCAATATGAAAATTACACTTATCTGAGAAAGTGTCATTTAAAGTCAATTCAGTTAATCTTTATTAATTAAAGCGCTGTTTACAGTTTAGATTGTCAAAGCAGCTTAACACAGATCATGTTCTAGTAAAGTGAATCTGCTTGTCACAGTTCAGTTCAGTGTAATGCAAATGTCACTGCCAAAACCCTGAAGAGCAACTTCACCAATGAGCAGATCTACCAGACCTAAGCCAAGCAGATTAGTGGCGCCAGTAGCAAAAAGTCACTATAGTATTACTTCTAAACCATTTCTGTGTTTATAAAATGAGTACGCTGTTCATTTTGCACTTCATTTACCACTATACCAGCATATGGCTGTGCGGTGAATGCCCAGTAAAAGACTTGCATACTGTGCCAATTTAGTTTATTCAATTCACTTATTCTGCATGTCTTTGGACTGTGTGAGGAAATCGGAGTACCCGGTAACCCATGTGAGCACATGGAGAACATTTAAACTCCACACTGAAACGCCAACTGACCCAGGCGTCAGTGCTAACTACTGAGCCACCATGCTGCCCCGTCCTGGATTAATCTAGGAAAGAGAGGGAGGAGTAGTGGTGGATGGGGGCATTCTTTGAGGGGGAGATGACTAATGTAAGAAAACCTGGTTATTTATGTGCGTTTGGATTCGTCTGAGTGGTAAATAGTATAATAGTTAATGCGGGACCAGCCGTGGTCAATTATAAGCATGTGATCCTCTCGAAATGACTTTATAAACAAACTTCATTTAGTTAAATACAGACACACACACATATACAGTTGAGGTCAAAATTATATATATATTTTTCTTTTTCAAATATTTCCCATATGATGCTTAAAGTGTCAATCACGCCATGAGCGCCTTGCAGTGGCAAAACGACAATTGACTGTTCATTTTAATATTTTAATGGAGAGTGAGCGACATCCAGCGATCTCAGTTTATGCGAGCAACAGTGACCGTTGCCGACCAGGTGGGAGTGTTGAGCGATGCGACAAAGTTTAGAAACCTTCAACTTTATGCAAATAAATTTTGACTGTTTTGAGTGACAGCCAATAGGAGCATTAGTAGAGCTCACGGGATCCTTTCTCAGCTTCTTCAGAGGCCAGTTTTATGGACCCTTTAACAAAACTGTCATGATAATCTTAATTTTTAATAAGTTTTTAGTGTTTAGACCTTTAAAAAAACGTATGAACATTTATCTGCATTTATAAATGTATTATATTATCTTTGCGTCAAATTACAGAAACATTAATATGTTTTTGATTGCCAACAAAACAAACCACTGTTATACGATGACTTGCCTAATTAACCTAGTTAAGCCTATAAATGTTACTTTAAGCTGAATATTAGTATCTTGAAAAATATCTAGTCAAATATTATTTACTGTCAAAAATGAAATCAGTAAAAATAAATCAGTTATAAGAAATGAGTTACTAAAACTATTATGTTTATAAATGGGTTGAAAAAAATCTTCCTTTCGTTCAACAGAACTTAGGGAAAAATAAACGGGGCTAATAATTTTGACTTCAACTGAATGTATAAGAGAAGTGCTAAGATTAATGTTTAGTCTCTATTTGTGCTGTTTAGTCTCTACTTGCCGAACAGTTTTGTGTGCGTGTCATAGCGGTTACTGAATTTGCATTTTAACATTCTGCAATGAAGCATTTAACAGTAACAGTCGACAGCATGTCATCTTCAACTAAACATCTTCACGGATGAGTCAAAGCTTTCCGTTTACTCATCTTTTCACATGTTTGCCTCATCAGTAAACAACAATTGTCCATTTTCCCTGCTCATGTGTGACGGCCACCTGAACTGTTCCCTGGTTTAGAAAATGATCTGTCCGTTCAGAGATGTTCAGTGTTTATAGAGTAAGGAGAGAGCAGGAGGGATGTTTATATGAAATGCCAGCATGTTTTCCATCCATTTGGCAATTAGGAAGTCAAGAGTAGTGGAGGCTCTGTGTTTTTAGCTTGCTGAACTCTCAGAGGACTTGAGCCAAATCTCCTTTGCCCCGTACTCGCAAAACAACACTATTTTCTCCCTCGGGGGTTAATTATGGTGTGTTGTGACTCTTGTCTTGCCTTACCCTTAATAAAACCTTGGCTTAGCTTCAGCGCTGTGGTTTTTGGCTAGCCTTCTGGTCTTCTCCACTCCTTTGAGAATGGAAATGTCAGCGGAGTCTTATCTGAGGCTACATTTAAACTAGCGTGTTCATTTTAAATGCACAGAATTGGCTATGGTTTCGCATGGCGTCCACACTAACCTTAAGTATCGACCCTCATTGTGTTTCATTGTAAGGGGGCAAAACAAAGATGTGGCAGCTTATATTTGCTCTATTCTGGATAATTGCATTACATATTCTGATATGTCAAGCCTAAGACACTAAGACATGTTTGGTCAAATGTAAACCAGCCTAACATTGGGTGAATTTTTTTTTTTTAAATAAATCAAAATCAAAAAGCGATCTAAAAAGTTCATATCTTTAAGTTTTCTCTTTGCACCACCTGGTGCCTTTGTACTTTCATTTTGTGGGGTGCAGATTGCATAAGTTTTATATATATATATATATATATATATATATATATATATATATATATATATATATATATATATATATATATATATATATTTAACTTTATTTATTTTATTTATTTTATTAATAACTATAACTTTATATATATATATAGTTAAAAAATATTTACTATTTTCCCAAGTGTATATAACTACTGTAAGAAAATATCAGAATTCGGTACATACTTTCAGTATTATCTTTGCTTAAACTAACCCGACCATTAATTATTATTTATTTGTTTAGTATTTTCACATTCTGATTCCAATTATTGAGTTGTTAAAATGACTATAATTAAATTAAATTAAATATTCTCGAGAATATAATAAAATTTGTAATAATGCTATTATATTCTCATTCTGGTATTATATTTTGAGTGACATAAAATGGTTTTAAAAAAACAATAATATTGTTTGTCACAATATATTTTGCTGCAATATATCGTATAACAAAAAATAGATATTGTGACAGGCCCAGACCTGCTCACTATTCTACAAGAAGAAGGGCTCAGAATTCCTCTGGCCACTGTGCAGGACTTGTATCTGTCATTCCCAAAACCAATTGATGCTGTATTGGTTGCAAAAGGAGGCCCTACACTATACTAATGAATTATTGGGGTCTAAAACCAGGCGTTTCACTTTCATAGTTTAATCTCTGTATAATTCAATGCACCGATTGAACTGCTAAAAATGGAACTGGACAATTTTTGTTAAAACCGATTGGCAACCAGGGCTGCGTTTCCCGATAACGATTGATCTTAGCACTTAAGAGCGTTTTCTACGAGTCATTTTGCGAACGTTCGTTATTGTTTCACGTGCGTTTCCCAAAAATGCACTTAACACAATTGCACGTAGCCCAGCTTTAAGTGCAACTTAGGAGTCGCTATCCGTTTGTTAAGTGCTGAAATGTCACGCTATAGAATGGCTCGTTATTGTTGCACATGTTATAGCAATCCATATAATTCTTCTTCTACTTGTGTGAATGTATATTCAACTCGAATAACATAAAAAAAAATATTTTTGAGCCAGTTTAAAAACATAAATTAACTGGAAATGTCGTACTGTAAAAACACTGTCTTGCTCCAATCTCGCATAAAACTAATTCTAACAGTCCTTGCCGGAAATGACATCAGCATCATTTTCGATATTTATATGAAACCTTAATTAAGTAGAATTATTTATCAATTTCTTTATCAAAAATTGCTTATCTCACATCAAAATAAATAAATAAGTAAATAAATAAATAAATAAATAAGCTCTTACATTTATTTTTGAAAAGTTTAGCCTAATTATTAATTATTATTATTTGTATATTGAATTGTGTAATGTGTAGAAAATATAAATGAATAGAGATATACGTACAAATAAAATAAATAATGACTTTGAAGAGAAGTAAATTGTAGGTGCAATTTGCCGGTTGTCCAGCAGGTGCCCTCATAACTCTGTCTCCTTACGATGCACTTAAGGCTTTACGATTACTCCAGAGCACTCGTAGATCCACGAAGATTTTCAAGTGCTACTTAAGTTACGATGCTTTTGGGAAACAGACCGTAATATTAAGATCAGTCGTACGATCATTTCTACGAACTTCTTAGGCTTACGATGCTTTTGGGAAACGCAGCCCTGGTCAGTTTTGGTTTCAGTTTGCAATTTAACGTTCATTCTTTTCATTCTTCTGCGATTACCTAATACTTTCACTATAAACTACTGTACGTATTATATGCATGTGTTTGTCTGGTTTTCACTACAGGTCATTTAGGTGATCTCTTGGGGCTTATATTTCAAAGTCTAAAGCTTGAGTAATCTGTTATTCTGTTATTATCTGTATATATCTGTAATATATCTGTTATTATTCAGTAATCTGAATAATGTTTAAAATGTGTTGAAAAACATGGTAAACAGCAGAAATATTTAAGAAAAAGAATCCCAAATGTACAGGAAGGCTAATCATTTTGTTTTCAATTGTGTATGGTACAATTTTGTACTATAATTTTGTTTACACTTTAGTTTAAGTAACAATTCACATGATTTACTGGTGTATTACCTGCATATTATTAAGATAACCATGTGACTTTGTTACCTTACAATGCTAGTTTTGTGATAAAAGTTCATCTCTGCATTAAGAAAAAGATAGTTTGTCCTTATGATTTTTAATTGAAATCTGAAAATCAGCTTCCTGTTTTTATGTAATTGGGTGTGGCTAACATTCTTAACCACGCCCCTCTAACTCTTAGTTTTGACAGCAAACAGAAATGTTGAGTAGGAGGAGTCTGTTAGGTTGTAATAACTTTCCCCAGACCCTTTCCCAATCTTTCTAAATGAAATACCTACTTTACTCCATCCAATCAGCTCACAGTAGAAAGCAAGCCACACCCACTGTTTTCTCATTTAATATTCCGTTTCTCTATGAACTGCATCATAATACGAAAAAAGACAGTCGCAGCTTCCAGTTCATGCGTACTTTAACAGTTTATTAGCATTAGAAAGTATGATCTTATTTTACTTTTCTAATCTTACAATCCCTAAACCTAATTAGCTGTGCCTTACTATTAATAACTATTAATAAGCAGCTTATTAGTAGTTTATTGAGCTAAAGGTCTAAGTAAATAGTTTGTAAATAGCATGATTTGTACATTAAAATAAAGTGTGACTGAAATTTATAGCTACATGTAGTGTGGATGAAAGTCTTTTCTGAAACATAGTGAAACCAAAAGTGCGAACAACGGTTGTTTTTATTTGATAACACTGATGTAAACATACACTCAATCCTTTGTTAACGAGTGGAAACGGGACTGAAACATTAAACCACAGTTAAGCAGCAGGGGTTGTAGCAGATTTAGCTCCATCAGACGCTCAGATTCTGCTCTTTTTCCATTAATTAGCATAAGACTCTAGTCTAAAGTCTGAAGTGTCGAGGGAAGGCAGTTTTTCCGCGAGGGACATTACACCATCCTAGCTACGGCAGTCTCTAGTGAATCTGGCACAGCAGTGTTAGTGCCCTGCGTCTGGAGTGCCTGAATTGTTGCTATGGTGAGTTAATTGGCAAGAAGAGGAGAATGACAACAAGATCATGAAGATCCTGTAATCTTCAACGTCCAAAATAGAGCTGAAATGTTATGTCTAAACTAGGTTTTTTGAAGAAAATTAGAGAGAGGCTTGTTTATGCAAAACCTGCTCAGTCTGACACAATGCTGAAGTGTCATGCCAGGGCACTGCTATTCAAAAATAGTATTATATTATATTATATTATATTATATTATATTATATTATATTATATTATATTATTTTACATTATGCTATATTCTATTATATTATTTCATATTATATTATATTATAATATTTTACATTATGCTATATTCTATTATATTATATTATTTTATATTATATTATATTATATTATATTATTTTATATTATATTATATTATATTTTTTATATTATTTTATATTATATTATATTATTTTATATTTTATTATATTATATTATATTATATTTTTTATATTATTTTATATTATATTATATTATTTTATATTTTATTATATTATATTTTTATATTATTTTATATTATATTATATCATTTTATATTTTATTATATTATATTATATATTTTTATATTATTTTATATTATATTACAATATATTATATTATTTTATTTTACATTATGCTATATTCTATTCTATTATTTTATATTTTATTATATTATTTTATATTATTTTGTATTATATTATATTATATTATATTATATTATTTTATATTATATTATTTCATATTATATTATATTATATTATATTATATTATATTATATTATATTATATTATTTACAGTCAAGCCTAAAGTTTCAGTCTTGACTGTAATAGTAATAATAGTTTTTGTCATATTTTGTTTCAATATATTTGTATTCATTATATTTATACTTGTTTTGCTGTTTAGCAACAATAGCAATAACCACAGCATTAATTATAAGAATAAGTAAAAAATAAAAATGTATGTCGTTGCTTTTGTTTGTAATTATTGTGGTATGCAAAGTAGCAATAATTTATTGGTAAAATATATATATTTTTATTATTAAAATATACAAAGTGTACATTGTTATATATATATATATATATATATATATATATATATATATATATATATATATATATATATATATATATCTGTCTGTCAGTCTGTCGGTTAGTCTGATTATTCTATCATTCATTCATTCTATTTAGTGTATGTTTGTTCTTTCTATCGATCTTTCGTTCTATTTACTGTTCGTTCTGTCATTCGTTCTATTGTTGGTTTATTTGTTCGATCTATTTTTTGTTCTGTTGTTTGTTTGTTCTATTTGCTGTTTGTTCTATTGTTCGTTCTATTGTTTGTTTGTTTGTTTGTTTCATCTGTTGTTAGTTTATTCTATTGTTTGTTTGTTTGTTTGTTCTATTGTTTATACTATCATTTTTTTATCTTTTGTTCATTTTATTGTTCTATTGTTTGTTTGTTCATTATAATCAGGGCTTGACATTAACACCTACCAACCCGCCAAATGCGGGTAAATTTCAGCTGTGTTCAGCTGTTAGACAGACACTCCCACTAGCCAATTTGGCTGGTTGGAAATAATTTTTAAATTGTAGATTTCTTAAAAGCAGGGTTCGACAATAAAGATGTCCCAATATTTGTGCAATTGTGATCTTAGAGTTCCCGCAAGCAAAAGAAAGCAGGTGAATACCGAATAAGAGGATGATCACTAGCGCACACAGGTGATTTGATGCACGCGACTGTTAAGAAACGTGCACGCTCCCATTTACTTGTGCGAAGTAACCGTGCCTAGGAGAAATGCTATCTATCTATCTACGATCCATCCATGATTCGTCTGAACTGAAAATCCATCAAATCTGAACTTTTCTTCACAGGCGATGTTTGCGCTGTACTGGTTTGGCGTCTCAGGGTAGTGTTTGATCTCCTGGGGTCTGTACGTTTAAAACACAAAGACTGTTTGTTTCTGTTGAGACGAGCCTTTGACTGTAGATGTGGTGGGGGGTGCATTTCACACAGCCACAGACTTCCTTATGCAGAAGATGCAAAACACAAGCGCTGCAGTGAGCTGATGTGTTTTTGAGTAGGACGTTAGTTTGCATCGAGAAGGAAAGCACCTACAACATTAAGAGCGAGTTTGATTTCCACCATCTGTCAGGAAAAGCCCACAGAGCCTTTATAAAATTAGAATCAGCCACTTTCGTTCTCTGTCATCGAAAACGACACCTGTGTTTATACTTACAAACCTCAGTGAAGTGCAAAAGTTGAAATTCAGATAAAAACAGAGCATG
This sequence comes from Danio rerio, assembly GCF_052040795.2. Classification (NCBI taxonomy): domain Eukaryota; kingdom Metazoa; phylum Chordata; class Actinopteri; order Cypriniformes; family Danionidae; genus Danio; species Danio rerio. Next base: position 51,200,465 of record NC_141026.1, on the reverse strand, counting down.
GTTATATTATATTACACATTGTAGAATAATAGCACAGGCTTGTTTGAGGAGCTTGCAATATTCATAGTCTAATAATTCTGTGATTGGTGTTTTAAGATTTATTTTTTTAATGACAATCGCTTCACTAAATTAACTAAAACACGTGTTTAGAGTGCAAAAGCACTTGCTGGATTGCAGTTAAAATAATCCTGTAATATAAATGATAAAAGCAAAAAGTATGTAATGTAATGTGTATTTATACAGCACATTTATTGTGTATGGCCATACACCCAAAGCGCTTCACAATCATGAGGGGGGGGTCTCTCTACACCATCACCAGTGTGCAGCATACACTTGGATGATGCGAAGGCAGCCACAGGACAACGGCGCCAGTGCGCTCACCACACACCAGCTATTGGTGGAGTAGAGAGACAGTGATAGAGCCTATTCGGTGGATGGGGATGATTAAGAGACCATGATGGGCCTATAGAGGGACTTTGGCCAGGATACCGGGGTTACACCCCTACTCTTTCACGAGAAGTGCCATGGGATTTTTAATGACCACAGAGAGTCAGTACCTCGGTTTAACGTCTCATCCGAAAGACAGCGCCCATTGACAGTTTAGTGTCCCCTTCACTTTTAGTGGGGCATTAGGACAGATCACAGGTTGAGCGCCCCCTGCTGGCCGCTCTAACACCACTTCCAACAGCAACCTAGCTTTCCCATGTGGTCTCCCATCCAGGTACTGGCCAGGCTCAGCCCTGCTTAGCTTCAGTGAGTAACAGGTCTTGGGCTGCAGGGTGATATAAAAAGTATGTCTGTTTGAGTTTCTGGTTTTCTATTTTTAGCATATGATGATACAGTTAAAGACTTCATTATTAGCCTTCCTGTAAAATTTTTAATAAAAAATGTCCCAAGTGCTGTTAAATGGAGAAACGTTTTTTCAACACTATTTTAAGCATAATAGTTTCAATAAGTAATTTCTAATAACTAATTTCTTTGCCATGATGACAGCACACAATATTTTACTAGTTATTTTGGAAGATACTTAATTGGTTAATTAGCTTAATTGGGTTAGTTTGTAAGTTTGTGGTTTGTTCTGTGGCCAATCTGAAAAAAATTCTTAGGGGTGATAAAAATATTTATGTTATTTAAATGAATAACTGCAGGCGAAGCAGTGGCGCAGTAGGTAGTGCTGTCGCCTCACAACAAGAAGGTCACTGGGTCGCTGGTTCGAGCCTCGGCTCAGTTGGCATTTCTGTGTGGAGTTTGCATGTTCTCCCTGTGTTCAAGTGGGTTTCCTTCGAGTGCTCTGGTTTCCCCCACAGTCCAAAGACATGCAGTACAGGTGAATTGGGTAGGCTAAATTGTCCGTAGTGTATGAGTGTTTTACTTTGTAAAAACTTGCTGGATGAGTTGGCGGTTCATTCCGCTGTAGCGACCCCAGATAAATAAATCTTAGAGCAACACTGTGCTTTTCCTGAATTAATCTGTTTTTAAGTTAATAATTTCAGCCAATAATTCAGTGACATATTTAAATATTCAGTCACTTGCTTTATTTTTATTTAAATTAGCCGTATCGACTATTATTGATCCACACCAGGCCTAAGCCAAAATAAACAAAAACACTCTCCAAACTATCCTGTAATTTTCTGTATAGAAAAAATCTGTTTTTTGGTCAGTGTTGCACACTACTGTGTTGATTTTCACCAAATAGTGTGTTTTCAACCTTTTAGGGCCCTTTTTTGATATAACGAAAGGTTGCTTTTATTCACAGAAATGAACAGTGGCACCTTGACAATATATTAAAACATTGTCTTGAAAACAATAATATGCCTAAAATATTACACTAATTGCATAAAGTACTCTTTATAGCAGATGGAGTGTAAATCAAGGGTAATTTTTAAGCTAGCTTTACCTCAAAAGCAACTACTGTATTTTATAGCTAACGTTACATGTATATGGGCGGCACAGTGGCTCAGTGGTCTGTCTGGTCAGAAGGTCGCTGGTTCAAGTCCTGACTGGACCAGTTGGCATTTCTGTGTGGAGTTTGCATGTTTTCCCCGTTTTGGCATGGGTTTCCTCCTGGTATTCCAGATTCCCCCACTGTCCAAAGACATGTGCTATAGGTAAATTGAATAAACTAAATTGGCTGTGCGCGTGAATGTGAGAGTGGGTGTTTCTCAGTACATATGCTGGAATAGTTGCCAGTTCATTCTGCTTTAGCGACACCTGATAAGTTTAAGTTTTAACAATACAATCATATTAATACCCATAACACTACACCATAATAGTACATTAATAAACAAAAGAAATTTAAATAAGAAGAAAATAAATAATGCTACTTATAAAATAATTATAAAAACAGGGCACAGAAGCAAAATGATCAAATTAAATAATATTTACAAAATCCTTTCACAGAAAATATCAGTTTTTACACTTTTTTTTTTTTTTACTAAAAACATTTTAATGCAGTAATTAAGCAATTTAAGTCACAAAGAAAGTTCTACAAATTAGGTAATGATGAAGAAAATTTACATTTGTTCAGAGATGCAAAACTAGGGCCAGTGGACCAAAGTTCCACTGGATCCCATCTGATAGGAGAGGGAGAATGATGGGATGGTTTAGGTATTGTCATTTTAAATTTAATGTAACCTTTTATTTGTTTGTTTTATTGTTAAGCTACACCAAAAAAAGTTAGCTTTAATTAAATGTTTCAATTTAAATGCTGTAGTTTTAGTTTAAAATGTACATACGGTCACATGACGGATAGAAGACAATGCAGAGACTTTGCAGAGCAAATCAAGGCAAAGGTAAATTCTGCTTGACTAGTGTATCCAGCACTGAACTCCACTGTGTTATAAATGTGATTGTTTATGTTTTTATTGCAGTAAGGTGTCATTACTGCATTAGTTAATACGGATCAAAATTATGTTTTCTTAAATATTATAAAATAAATTAGGAAATTATCTGTAGCAGCTGTAATGTAATATAGTTTGGTATATATTTATCTTCGACCTACGGCTCTCAATGATATTTGGGTTTAGGCCCTTCGTACGGTAAAGTTTTGGCACCCCTGCATTTGTGAATATAATATTTATCCATCAATGTAAATTATTTGTCTATAAAATCTATGTTATGTCTATCATGAAAAAAGTTACGAATTATATCACACATGGCAAAATCAATGTTAAACTTACATTTTGATGTAAAAAATAAATAAATAAATAAATCAGACCAAAACACTTTAACATGGGCATTTGACAAAAACATGATCAATCGGTTTGACACTTTAGCTACGAAAGATACAATTTAAATTGGGAATATCAGATTTAGACACAATCTCGGTTGTATTTACAGTAAATGTTCACTGTTACAGTCATCACGAGCAAATGATCTCATCACACTGAAGTGTTCATGCCATCGTGTGGTCCTGAAGTGAACTGCATGCTAGGTTTGACTGATCTCTCTGTTGTTTTCAGCGGTGTATATCCTAATCGGAGCAGGTGGGATCATGATGATAGTGGGCTTTTTCGGCTGTTTCGGGGCCGTGAGGGAGTCACAGTGTCTTCTGGGATCGGTGGGTAAGAACTGTGCAACAGGAAATCAACAAACACACCTCTTTGATGATTCTCATCTGCTGCTTACTCCAAGACTAAATATTGTGTCTGCTCACTTTTGTTATTTATACAACAACACATCTGCCCATAAGAAACTTTTGGATAACACTGATGCATTTAAAGTCAACATGAACTCAGAATTGATCATTTACTTTATAATACATGTAAGGCCTAACTCTCCTGTATGACCCTAAATGTATGATGTTTAACAGAGCAAGGACGTTTTCACAGTATTTTTTTTATAATATTTCTTTTTTCTGGGGGAAGGCTTTTTTTGTTGTTTGGCTGTTAAAACTTTAAATCAATTTTAAAGTTATTATTATTAGCTCTTATAAGAAATTTAACTAAATTTAACTATTTAAAACTATTATGTTTAATGATGTGTTGAAAAAAAATCTTCTCTCTGTTAAACAGCTCTTGGGAAATATTTTTTAAAAGAATTAAACTTTCAAAGGAGAGCTATTAATTTTGCCTTAAACTATATATATAGTTATATGATCAAAAGTGCCCCTGCGACGCGACACACACTTCGTCCCGCCCTTCAGCAGGCGCACGACAACACTGATCTTGAGTACGTGTGCTCAATCCCCCTCCCCCGCTTTACAGTACGTGCGCAACAACACAGCTGATTAGAATGCGCGCGACAACACCCCCTGTGATGTGATGCTGCAAATTTTGCAGTTGAAACTGAAAAACTAAAGTCTCTTTCCTTCTGTGTTTAGTTCTTCGCTTGTCTCTTGTTGATCTTTGGCGCAGAAGTCGCTGCTGGAGTCTTTGGCTTTCTCAATAAAGATCAGGTATTTAACACATTGTATTTCTCGGTTCATTGAGCATAACTCTGAAGTTAACTGATCCTCACACGTGTGTTTATAGATCATTAAAGAGGTCCAAAACTACTATGAGTCAGCTACAAAGATGGAGAACGGAACTGTTATCACCTCCGCGTTTCACTCTGTGGTGAGTCGAGCATTGGTGTTTCTAGATTAATGTTATTAATGAAAATCATCTGTACCCATAATAATGTTTATTCTTGTTTTACAGCTGGATTGCTGCGGGACCGAGTCTTCTCCGATTGAGACGTGCACTGAAGGCAATAAAGTATGTTCAAGTTTATTTTATTGCGGTAAAATCCCACCAATCGTGATTGTTCATGGCCAATTCTGATTTTATAAGCACTGTGGCTCAGTGGTTAGCACTGTCGCCTTACAGCAAGAAGGTTACTGGACCAGTTGGCATTATAGTGTGGAGTTTGCATGTTCTCTCCGTGTTCATGTGGGTTTCTTGGTTTTGAGAAAGCAAGAGTGTATGGGTGTTTACCATTTACCAGTACTGAGTTACAGCTGGAAAGGAATCTGCTGTGTAATCATGCTGAAATAGTTGGTGGTTCATTCCACTGTGGTGACCCCTGATAAATAAGGGACTAAGCTGAAGAAAAATGAATGAATGTTCCAGACCTTTGACATTGATACATTCAGATTTTGGCCTTTGAATTGAGACTTTGAGAAGCTCCATAGCAGCGCTGCTGCTGTGTGGGTTTAAATGCATCAATGTATTTATATGTATGCGTGTGATGTTTTTGATAGAAGCCTCTTCACCTAGCTAGCATTTGATATCCAGAAATATAAATACATTGAAATATAACAGGTTTTGATCAGACCTCATATGAAATTGTAACTTAAATATTTCCAAAGCTGCTGGTTAGCAGAGAGATTTTTAACACGTAACTGATTTCTTTTCTCTTTGCCATGATGACAGTACTTAATATTTTACTAGAGATTTTTCAAGATACTAGTATTCAGCTTAAAGTGACATTTAAAGATTTTATATACTGTATGTAATGTAAACTACACTCACTGGCCACTTTATTGGGTACACCTTACTAGTACTGGATTGGACCTACTTTTGCATTTAGAACTGCCTTAATCCTTCATGGCATAGATTCAACAAGGTACTGGAAGCATTCCTCAGATTTTGGTCCATATTGACTTGATCGCATCACACAGTTGCTGCAAATTTGTCAGCTGCACATCCATAATGTGAATCTCTCGTTCCACCACATCCCAAATGTGCTCTATTTAATTGAAAAGTGGGGACTGTGGAGGCCATTTAAGTACAGTGAACTCATTTTCATGTTTACGAAACCAGTCTGAGATGATTCATGTTTTATGACATGGTGCATTATCCTGCTGGAAGTAGCCATCAGAAGATGGGTACACTGTGGTGTAGGGGGATGGACATGGTCAGCAACAATACTCAGGTATGCTGTGGCGTTGACACGATGCTCAATTGGTACTAATGGGCCCAAAGTGAGCAAAGAAAATATCCCCCACACCTTTACACCACCACCACCAGCCTGAACCGTTGTTGCATGTTGTTGGCGCCAACTTCTGACCCTACCATCTGAATGGGTCAGCAGAAATCGAGACTCATCAGACCAGGCAACGTTTTTGCCAATCTTCTATTGTCCAATTTTGGTGAGCCTGTGCAAATTGTAGCCTCAATTTCCTGTTCTTAGCTGATCTTCTGCTGCTGTAGCCCATCCGTCTCAAGGTTGGACATGTTGTGCATTCAGAGATGCTCTTCTGCAGACCTTGTTTGTAATGAGTGATTTTTTGAGTTATTGTTGTCTTTCTGTTAGCTTGAACCAGTCTGGCCAGTCTCTCCTGACCTCTGGCATCAACAAGGCATTTTGCTTCCACAGAACTTCCGCTCACTGGATATTTTCTCGTTTTCGGACCATTCTCTGTAAACCCTAGAGATGGTGCGTGAAAATCCCAGTAGATCAGCAGTTTCTGAAACACTCAGAACAGCCCGTCTGGCACCAACAACCATGCCACATTCAAAGTCACTTAAATCACCTTTCTTTGATATTATGATGCTCGGTTTGAACTGCAGCAGATCCTCTTGAGGTCTACATGCCTAAATGCATCGAGTTGGTGCCATGGGATTGGCTGTTTAGAAATTTGCATTAACAACAAATTGGACAGGTGTACCTAATAAAGTGTATATATAAGAAATAAGAGTTGTTCCTGAAAAACATATTTAATACAAAAAAATATTTAATACAAAAAATAATTCCTTTGTTTTTCATCCTTTGGACAATTTAAAAAAATTACCTAATTATTTTGTCTGCAATTGTAATGTTTCAAATGTAATTTATTTCTATTGCCATCATTATGGCTGTTTTCAGTGTCACGTGATCATTTGAAATATTATAGAAGCTTTTTTACTTTTTCTCATGAATTAAACTTTGTAAACCTTTTCAATTTCAAGAGTAATTTTAATTCATTTAAACATTTGAATATTAACCTTAATAATATTTGTTTGCTGTAGTACTACACATTTTCTTTGTGTGAGTTTAAATAGTTTTGCTGAATGAACATTTCATTGAATAAACTCATCTGGTTAAGCGTGTGTTTTTGCCGTTGTTGCAGGATTGTGTTCAGGCTATAGAAGATTTCTTCAATGAAAAGCTCTTCATAATTGGATATGTTGGCATTGGCATCGCTGGAGTTATGGTAATGAAAATGTCTTTTAAAAAACACTTTTTGTAAAATGTTTGGCTTGAAAAGTTGCAGCTTTAAAGAAAATGTTCATTTTTACAGAAATGGTTATAATATCATTAATATTTAAAAATTAATATTAATATTAACATTATATTTTAGGTTTTTTGAGCTTTCAAATCAGTTATTTTATGCCAAATATAGTGTATATCGCCCCACACAAGTATCCAGGTAAAGTTAGATATAGTAAAGTAACATAATATTTGTCATTATCTCTGACACTGGCAGAAATTGATTGATCCTTTAACAAAACAGAGTTTTGGTTTATACATATTTGGATATAAAATGACCCTAATATGCTACATGACCATGGCAAAAAGGACCACAATGTGCTGCATGAATATGTCAAATTAACATATATGTCATAAAGATTGTAAAATAAAATCGCACATCTCTTCCAGGTCAAAAAGGGCTCCCAGTGCATATGTAAAAGTGCATCCAATAGTTGTTAACGCAGAATGAAGTGTGTTTAAAGTAGGCATGGGCTGGTATAAGATTCGGACGGTATGATAACCTTGGATAATAAATATCACAGTGTTGTGATTACTGCTCTAAAATAATTTGTTTTTAAATGTCTGGGCAAAAAACAAATGCTTTTCCCTTTTGAACAGAATATATTTTATTTTGTGAAAGATTTAAAGTATTTTGGAGCAGTAAACATGTCAGGCTGGATAATGAAAATAAATCATTGACTTCTGCTGTCTTCATTAGTTTCACAAGCACAGATTTCTTCACAATTTAAGATGGCATCTTTGGATATATTTTCTGCTGGAGATACTATTGTCTTAAAAAAATGTAACATTACACATACCTTTGGAACTGTATTACAGAAAATTTTGGCAGTTTTAAAACCTTGACTATCCAAACCACAGTCTACCTTGAAAATGGTTATCGACCCATGCCTAGTTTGAAGGGCTTTATTCTGCAAAAACAGCCGCCCTGCATGTACTTATCCTGCTTATTACACAGGTCTTGCCACAAAACATAATTATTAGACGTTGTTTTGGGCCTAATATTTATGAAATATTTTATTAAACGCAAAGCTGACAGAAACAGAATTGAAGCTGAAGCGGCACATTCAGCCACAAGATGGCGTTAAACAGTCACAAACGCAAAGCTGACAGAAACGAAACTGGTGGAATAAGGCACATGCTAGTTTACAGATTATTCAGTCACAAGATGGCGCCAAACAAGCAGATACATGTGATTGTAGATGCAAGTATGGATTTAAACGCATTTGCTTACATAAATGTCTGGAGGACACCAGAGTCAAACAGATTAGCTTTCCATGTAATGCACTCCTTTTCCAAATTTGTCACTTTCATGTAAGAAACGGCCCTGCGACAACTTTCCCACAAAAAAACACATCACAAAATAACTTTCCGGATTACAGTGAATATGCAATTATAACAAGATAATGTGAGTGTGGCTACAGCTAAATTAATAGCAAGCTAGCTGTTCACAAACTAACTTCAACACTGAGAAGATAAACTACGACATATGACAAATACATTTACATGTTGAATACATTCAAAACACAAAAAAATCAACCAATAAAGTACACAATTAAACCTAAAACAGTATCAAATATTCGTCTGCCATGTGGAAACTCAAAATATAAAACAGCTCATTGAAAATAAGCACATCTACATGAATGGGATGAACATTTCTTAAATTAACATGGATGGCTCATATTATTTACAAAGTAACAGATTTTGCAAAGTGCTGTGACAAGCCTCCTTTACTTTCCTCAAGGAAACATAATATAAGAAGATATAACATCTTCCCTAGACATACAGTTGAAGTCAGAATTATTCGCCCCCCTGAATTTTTTTCCCCTTATTTCAGTTTAACGGAGAGATTTCTTTCCCCCAACACATTTCTAAACATAATAGTTTTAATAAATCATCTCTAATAACTGATTTATTTTATCTTTGCCATGATGACAGTAAATAATATTTGACTAGATATTTTTCAAGACACTTCTATACAGCTTAAAGTGTCATTTAAAGGCTTAACTAGGTTAATAAGGTTAACTAGGCAGGTTAGAGTAATTAGGCAAGTTATTGTATAACGATGGTTTGTTCTGTAGACTCTTGAAAAAAATCCATCTTAAAAGGGCTAATAATTTTGTCCTTAAAATGGTGTTTAAAAAATAAAAATTGCTTTTATTCTAGCCAATATAAAACAAATAAGACTTTCTCCAGAAGTAAACATATTATCAGACATACTGTGAACATTTCCTTGCTCTGTTAAACATCAATTGGGAAATATTTAACACTGTAAGACCTGACATTTCAAAAAAGAGTCAGAAAATTCAGATTTTCTGGTTCTGGGATGTTTATTAAACCATTAAGCAAAATAAAAAAAATAAAAAAAATTGTCATATACATTTTTTTCATGACATTTATTTTGTATCCCATTTGATACATCAGGCAACTTGTTGCTCAAAACAATGATGATTTTAATTACAAAAAAATAATTTTGCCCTTATTTTATTAAACGCAAAGCTGACAGAAACAGAAGTGAAGCTGAAGCAGCACATTCAGCCACAAGATGGCGTTAACATCATGTACAACAGGTTTTTAAACAAAGTATTGATCAGGTTGATGTTATATACGTCTTAGAAACTCAGATATGATATGTGCGGCTTTATGGGGTTAAAAAAGAAAAAAAAATGTAACGGGCGTCTAATAATTCTGACTTCAACTGTATAACGCTTGTACTGCAGTAATGTTGGAGTGTTGATGAATGTGAACATGGTGTGTGTGTGTATGTGTGTGTGTGTGTGTGTGTGTGTGTGTTGTGCAGGTGATCGGCATGATCTTCAGCATGGTCTTATGCTGCGCTATCAGAAACAGCAGAGAGGTCATTTAGGACCGTCTGGTTTTCCCGCTCGCCCACTTGGACTGTTTCAGAGCCCATCCGGATCTCCCATGAGGCCGTGCGGCGTTCAGCATTCTGTCTCCGATCCTTTCTGTCTTTCTGTTCTTGCATTGAAGATCAGCTCCACTGCATGGACGCCTGCTGTAACCACATTAACCAGTACTTTAATTTCCTCTTCCATTATTTATTACTGAAGCAGCACACGGGGAACATTCCACACAGCGCAGTACTGTTCTTTAATTTAAACCTGATCTCTCTTAAAGGGACACTTCACCCAAAATAACTTAAGATGGCTTCCAATATGTAGATCACTTTTTTTAGTTTAAACAAATCAAGGATATAGGCCTGGAGTGCCCAAACCCGGTCCTGGATTGCCGGTGTGCTGCAAAGCTTAGTTCCAATTCCAATCAGACACACATGAACTAGCTAATCAAGCTCTATCTAGACCACAGGTGTCAAACTCAGTTCCAAAAGGGCCGCAGCTCTGCAGTTTAGTTCCAACCCTAATTAAACACACCTGATCAAACTAATTGAGTCCTTCAGGCTTGTTTGAAACCTACAGGTAAGTGTGTTGGAGCAGGGTTGAAACTAAACTGTGCAGGGCTTCGGCCCTCCAGGAATTGAGTTTGACACCCCTGATCTAGACTTTCTAGAAACATCCTTATCGGTGTGTTGAGACAAGTTGGAGTTAAAATCTACTGGACACCGGCCCTCCAGGAGCGAGTTTGGACACCCCCTGATAAAGGCCAAACAATATGAACACTTTCTTGACTGATTGTTTTTATTTTTAGCATTAAAGTGCCATTTTATGAAGACGGTTTACCCTAAAATCATTTCTGTTCTACTAAAGATAAACCTCCATCTTGGCTAGTCTGTGGATAATGAAGTAAACTGCATTTTGAGGGAGGGTTTGCTCAATTTAGGGTTGAAATATGCCTTTAATATAGAGATTTTGTCTGTGTGTGTGTGTCCTGAGTCTTGAATTAGTTTCAGACTTTTATTGTTTGGACTTTTACTCACTGATGTAAATACGCTTTTCACTGATCGCCCGCTTCTCCTTTTCTTTTAATTATTTATTGAGTGAACTAGACCGTTTTCTGCGCTAATAGATGATGATGGGTCATATGTTGATTGTGTTTCGCTGGTTATTAATAATTGGTTCTTGTAATTTTGCCTCATCATATATAGATACTGAATGAAGCCAAGGATTGAGCATGAGAAAGATGCCTCAAGTCAACTTGAACACTTGATTTTGTAAGTTTTGTAAATGTTTTTAATCAAAACGGTGTTATTTATGATGTTGCAGATATCTAATCGGTGATTGGTTAATATTAATAAAGAAAAATATGGCCTACAAGACGTATAAATAGCCATTTAAGACATTGCAAAAAGTAATGATACATGTAGTAGGACTGCATATTAAAATAATCAAACAGTGTGATATTTTTGTTATTCTGCGTTTTATATTGTGATATGAATACAATTTCACTACATGAGCTGAATAAACATTTGGAAACAATTTCAAATTTAGATTGATTGGGATGATTCTGTATATGAGTGCATAAATTATAATAAACAATCTACAAGTTCAATAAAGAAAAAGAAACTAATTAAATAAACAGGGTTTTTATTGTTTTCTGAGGAGTGCAAATGTATTCAGGTGTACAGTAACTGAATAATCAGATGTAAAATAATACTGCATAGTCTTGATTTCAATTGGATCTTTTTTTCTGATTGTATTTATAGACTTAATGCATGAAAATACTCACAACACATGCAAATACAGAAATGCACTGCAAATAGCAACGTGTCGGGAGACCCTTAAAAAAAAGGTATAGCTTGTCTGTTAGATTTGATGGAGATGCACTCCCACTGCAGAATCATCACAATTGAACATTATAAATTCTTTCCTAATAGAGATTCAGTCTGGTCAAGTTGTATTTATATCGCAAAATCAAAAAATATCACAATGTCAGATTTTTCCAATATCATGCAGCCCTAATCGTAACAATTGCAGCGCTGAAAATAAAAAGCTGCTTATAGAAAACTGAATATTCAGACTTCAAAATATGCTGGTCCATCAAAAAAAAAAAAAAAGTTGATTCATTTTGACTCAAGCATCGCCCTTGTAATCTTTTTGTTTGGTGTGCAAATCGGGGACCTTGTTTATAAAATATTGTGCATAAACTGCAGTTCATGTGTGAAGCTTTGACTCGAGAGCGGCCAGACGAGGCTCCTGGGTAATGCTTGTTATTTTCCACAAGTGGCTGATTTTGCATCTGTTAAAGTTGAAGCAGCAGTTTATTACTGGGAGATCAAACATATCTTACACTGTTTTTCCTTTTATATTTTGCTTCTGTGAGTTTTGAGTAATGTTTGACCCACTAGTAGTCATGTGCCTTTATAACTGACAAAAGCCCCGTTATAAACATGTTTGCAGTTTTGGGTTCATGCTTATTTTTATAGCACCGCGTTGCATGTAAATAGCTTTGAAATGAGGAAATATGGTCAAACAATAAAACAGCTCACACAAACACATTTGATTGGTTTTTATTTTCGCAGTGTTGATTAATACCATTTCAGCAGAACAGGAATATTCATGAGTTAATGTTAATACTGTAGACAAATAAACAGTCCGGGAACCTCAAACTGACAAGACTTTGCCCATCATGTACGTTTAAAGGTGCTGTATGTTCGTTTTTGACTCTTCTAATACTTAATATACTTATAAATACCATATGTTTGCAGAAATTTCAGAAACATGCTAACAGAACAGTCTTATTTTCTGAAAAACAATGCTGAGGTCAGATATTCTGCTTTGAAAATGTTTGTTACATGCTGTAACGGCTGTCTGTGTTTTGGTCTTATTAACCTCCCCCCTGTCAGTTTAGCCAATATTTCAGCACTCCAGGTTGCCTTGGTGGAAAGCTGTGCGTTTCATTCATTTACTTAGAAAGGCTCTCAAAGTATGCATTCATGACCGAAATGCAACCCCTGGGACACTATCACATGCCGTTACTTTTATTTTAAACATAATTTAAACAAGTCAGACTCGTTCCTGTTGGTGTCAGCAATCTGGCAACCTGCACTTGCGTTAGTGGTTAAATTCGGTATTTCTGGATCAAAATAGAGTGTCAAACTTACATACTGCACCTTTAAGACAAACACATGACCTAAAAACTGAAAATATGACCCATGCTTTTGGTGGTTGAAAAATCCAGAAAGCTACAGTTGTAACATACTGGTCCATGTAATGGAAAATAATAATATCATGGCTTCAAAGTGACAAAATCTTGCATAAATACGATATGCATCAAATGCCTGTTTTCGGTAGTCATCAAAATAATCCTGAATTTTAGACTGCACCTCACACACTTTCACCCAAATCAGCTCTTTTTACAAACTCAAGAAAGAGAGAGTGTATGTGCGCGCGCATGTGATAGTACCAAACAGAATAAAAGGTCAATGACATTCCCTAAAACTAGAGAGTTACAAACTCTGAAGGCTTTAAAAGCATTTCAAGTAACTCGATTCAAGTTTAGACACTGAAAACAGAGAAAGACTGACAAATACAGGAACTGAGTAGGAAAGAAGAGACAGTTCAATACAAAAAGAATTTGTACAAAGAGAACAGATGGAAAAGAGAGAGAAAAGGAAGAAGTCAGTGTCTTGACAGCGACACCGGTCTCCCTCACTGAGGGGAAACTTTCACATATGCTTATAGAAAAAACATAATCGTGTGTTAAAGCGCTCTCTCTCCTCCAGACACATGCCTTACCAACAAGTGCAAAATGCTGGCTCATCACGGCTCATCAGATAAGCCTGTAAACCATAGAGGAAGTGCGGTAAGGCTGGTTTAAAAACTCACAGGAACGCAAACCAGAGCAGAAGCTGCCGTTCTCTTGGCATCTCCTCCTCCGCCGCCATCTTGATTAATGTTTATCTTCTGTTGTGTAATGTACAGTCTCTTGCGCTCTGAGGTAGCGATGTGTGTTCAGTCAGAGATTAGCTTTAGCTGGGTCTGGCTCACGATAAACTCTCCCACGCCAAGGAAGTACATGACCTGCACGATGCCGAAGAGCGGCGCGATGACTAGCGCTCTGCAACCCGCACCCTTCAGGAAAGCAGACGGGCCTTCACGCCGCATGATCTTACTGCAGAAGTGAAGAAATAAAGGAAAACGTCATGCAGGGTAGATGATGCACTCACATTTCACAACTGGAGATCTGTTTAAAGGTAATATAACAGTAACAGGATTGATCAATCACCTGAAACAGTCAACGATGCCGCTGTAGGTATCCTCATTGGCTCCTTTGCTCAGAGACTGCAGTCTGGTCTTTACCACTGCACAGAAGCAACAATAGTGAGCATCAGGGCTCTTACAGCTTTTCCAGAGTCAAATTTAAGCATTATCAAGGTGCATTTTGAAACATTTAGCACTTTACAAGTGTGGTAAAATACATATTTGCATACATATTATATCAGATGCAAAGTATTTTAGGAATAAAGAAATAATTATAACAAAGTAAATAAAAAATTAATTAATTAATTAAATAAAAAAATAAATTAATAATTAAAAAATATTAATAAAAATCTGTAAAGATAAATAAATGAAAAAAAATAAAGATAAATAAAAAACTAAAGAAAATAAAAATAAATAATTTAAATAAAAATAAATTAAAAATAGATCAAAATAATACATAAAAGATCAATACAAAATAAAGAAATTAAAACTAATAAAAATAAATTAATAAAAATAAAGAAATTAAAACAATAAGAATAAATAATGAATAAAAATAAATAATCTAAAATTACAATAATAATAATAAATAAAAAATATATGAAAAAATTATTAACAATAAAAAAATTACAACTGAACAAACAAAAATAAATTAAATAAAAAATAAAATAAAAATACAAAATAAAGAAATTAAAACAAATAAAAATAATAAATTAATTATTTAATAATCATAAATAAAAATAAATTAATTAAAAACCTAAAGAACAATAATAATGAATACAAATATATATATATATATATATATAGAGAGAGAGAGAGAGAGAGAGAGAGAGAGAGAGAGAGATAGATAGATAGAGCCCCAATCTCATTATTAACATTCAAATACAGAAACTTTTTTTCTGCATCTTAAATAATTCATCTTATTTTATTTAAACTATTTTTTTAAAGAGTTAAATGAAGAAAGCTGACATTATTTCTTTGAATAAATTACACGTTAAAGCCAAACAAAACTTTTAAGTGGATGGGCACTTTAATTCACTGCTAATGAGTGAAATACGAAAGGTGTAGAAAAAAAAATCCTCTTACCATCACATGGATTGACAGCAACAGCAGCTGTTGAGCCTGCAACACATCCAGAGATGAAGGACCAATAAAATGGCGCCGCCTCATCAGGGGAGGGTTTGCCCAACTTGTTCAGATTTGCAAAGAGGGGGAAGTAGACGATCGAGAAAGGCACATCTCTAAAAGAGTGAAAAAAAGACCACATGTTAATTTACACTGTCATTAGTGTGCATGTCGACATTTAGAGCAGAGATTTTAGCATGCATCACCTCAGCAGAGTTGCTCCGAGGCCTTTATAGAGCCCCTGAATGCCCTGAGTGTGCAGCAGCTCTCTAGCGATCTGGGTTGCAGATACGGCTCTGGCTGATGAATTGGGAACCACGTTGTATGAGCGGCACAGCACAGTGTTCGCAGCCAGTCTGGTAGGAGGAATGAGGCCTGGCTTTCTCTGCTGGGCAGCTGGGAATATGAGGATCACAAAAGTTATTCTAGCGTAACTCAACACATCTCAGTGAGAACCGTAAAGGCTAAACACTACCCCTATGAACAAAGCCAAGCTAAAAAGTGCTCATTTCAGAAGTGTGAATCAACATGCCACAAGAGAACTTTCAGGAAAAACTACTGTTCTGCTCAATTACATAATAGGGTGGTGTGGCTCTGCCTGTGATGTACAGTGGTCAACATTTGAAGAGGATCAAAAGATTTTCTAAACTATCCTAGGACATAACATGTGTTGTGCAATCGTGTTAGACTATTTACATACACTTATCTTGATCTACTTCAAATGTTGACCGATACGTTCTAGTGGAACAGATTACAACAGAGACGTTACTCTGAGAAATAATGGGGTAATGTTGGTAATTACTGATAAAATATATCAATCCCACAATGAAGGGTTGTTTTGGACAAAAGGCACAAATTCATGTAAATGAAAGAATTTCTGCACTGATAAGAGAGTGAACCCACCGAGTCTCCCAGCATCCTGCAGTTGAATTTTCAGCATCTCCATTGGAGTAGTAACGATAACCTGGCACATGCCAGCAGCACATCCAGCCAACATCTCTTTAAATACATTCAGCCCTCTCCTGTAAAACAGCACAATGAAGATTTAGATGTTCTGCAGCCCTTTCAATGCTTCACCAAACGCAGTAGAAGCAAACGTACCCATTTCTAGAGAGGTGGCACCGGAAGAAGTCATTCGCTGCCAGTTTGATGGCCTTCTCAGGAGTGACCAGGGTAAGATTAACCGCAGCTCCTAAAAGACAAACAAACAGAGGGTTAAAGAAAACCACAACTGATCACAGATCAGCAGCAAACACACATTCCCCACCACCATCAAACCAGATATAAAATGTACAACATGACCTTATCAAATACCATTCAAACAGTAGGAAGACTAAAATACCACTAACGGACTGTAAAAATAAGCAAAGCTTATAACAGAACTGTAAGATGATGATGATGATGGAGGGGGATTTTACATGATATGAAAACAAAAAACAAAATAACTAGTACATAACAAACAGGTAGTACAGAAATAGGCAGAACATTGAGATGAATATAGTGAGACAAGTGAATGCAGGCACATTCCAGAAAGAGACTGACATTAGGGCTGTGTAGTATGACAATATACTCAATTGAAGCATAGAGCGTGTCAAATTAAAGAGTTTGCAGAGCTGTTAGGGCAGCATTAAATTGGTCTACAATAAGAAAACAATCAGTCAGCAACATCTTGAATGTGCCAACCATAGCATTAACAGAGCAGATAAACCAATGATGGTTTCAAATGTTGCTTAATTACATTTGTACTGCAACTTGAATAGTTTTTGTAACCGAAGAAGTGAAAATCGGTTGTTTTTTACACTTACACCAGCCCTTTTTCATCCAAGGTTGTTCAAATCGACTTTACTAAGTAAAGTTACTTTTCTGCAAATTATTTTGTGAAGCATTTTGCCTCATTACATTATCAAGAACAGGCACTGTAACACATATCAAAGACTTCAGAGGTAAAATATTTTCATACTGCCCAGTCCTAACTGAGACCATGTTATTTTAAGATATCACTGTCTTGAATTACAAACTGATCCTAAAAGACAGAACAGAAAATGAACGTAAAGTGATAGTGGAAAAATATCTAACCAAACATTCTAGATGTTAACAGAACATGGCAAGATGGGTTAGTACTGAATGAGACGAGAGCAAGGAGAGTGAAGAAAGTGGAAGATGAAAAACAAAATAGATGAGTCTATAAAAAAAAAAAGCAGCAAAATAAATATAATATTATTCAACAATTATCTATATAAATAAATAAAATCAAAATAAAGTTGGTGCCTAATTGTAATAAAGCAGAGTGGGTAAGAACCATGATAAATGATTTGCCTCCAGCGTGGCTGCGCCTTATCGGCTAGCCTTCATTATCCCAGCGGGGACCCATGTCTGTAACATGAAAAACACAGATGCAAACAACAGCATTCCTCACAGAAACGGAGACCCGGCACAAAACACCGACTCCAATCTCCAAACACTCTTCAAGGACACTTATAGTAGCACAACTCTAGCCAAATCTACCAGATGTAATAACATGCATGACTCGCTTCATTTTTACCCTCTGATGCATTATTCATTACAAAAAATGTATTTATTTGAGAGGATTATTGAATTCAAAAACTATTTCTTGCTAAATATATTATTTGCCTATTAAAAATAGAAGGTAAAAGGTAAAATTTAAAGAGGGTGGATCAGCAGTTACACGTTTAATACATACAATCATGAATTAAAACTAGGATTTATTGTCTAAATTTATACTTTAATAATGTGCAAGCTGACCCAGACTGTCAAAATATTGGAGTTTGATCTTATGTGTTAATATCCATACCCATTATAAAATGAGAACTCGTATAGAATTATGCATGAGATTCAAATCACACAATATTGACTTACATACAATCCAGAATGGTTAAAATACACATGAATCAGAGGGCTAAAAATAAGATGTATTCAAGTTTAGACTGTTAGCATGGCCATTTACAAGCCAAAGTTCTCTCTAATATAAGATAGTTAACCGAAATGCTTCAATATTGCCATTTCAGCGCTACAAAGAGCCAAAAAATAGTTAATTATCCATCGTCAGCCAATCTACTCTAATTCATTTTCCAAAACCATGGACTGGATTCTCTCAGGTCTATTCAGGTGTACCCATCATGCCGTTTAAGATTCTATGCTGATCTAACATGTCAATAGAGTGAATCTTACCTCTATACATGCCAAAGTATCCTTCAGTTCGTACTGTTTTGATGAGGCAGTCAATCCTAAGAAACAAACAAAGATGTTAACATAATGAAGGGGTTTAGATGTTAGTATCCCTATTGTTATTTCT
Organism: Danio rerio; assembly: GCF_052040795.2. Taxonomy (NCBI): domain Eukaryota; kingdom Metazoa; phylum Chordata; class Actinopteri; order Cypriniformes; family Danionidae; genus Danio; species Danio rerio. Next base: position 51,181,739 of record NC_141026.1, on the reverse strand, counting down.
TAAGATATCTACAAGCGAGTGTGCTCCAAAACTCACGTTTAGAAGATATAAAACTGATATTAACATGTAATGCTCTCTAGTATCTGCCATGCCCCGCCCACTTCAATGCGCTTCTCATTTGCATTTGCTCGCACTGGCAGAGTGGTGATAAAACAAATGACTATTGGTTGCTTTTAAGAGGGAGCAGCTACACTTTGTTCCACCCTCTCTTCGTGTTTCGGTTGAAATTTCATCAAAAACATCAAATAAAAATGCATATTTCATTAAAACTTTAATCAGTTTTATTAAATATCTCTTACTTTTGTGATTATTTTAATGTTCTTGTTTACGTAAAGGACTTTATTACTATTGTGTATCAAATTAACCTCTATTGGCAACAATAGTCACGTGTGCTATGCTCACTATGTGTGGTGTGTCCAGTATGTGTTTACATCATTTACTGGACACAGTCTGGTCTTAATCCTTATAAGCCTATGCAGTGACCATAGTGGTGGAGCGTCACGTCAGGCGGAAACTAACGTCTGACTGCATTACACATTCCAGAAGGATTAGCCAGCAGTGCAAGCCAGCTTATCAAATTAGAGTGAGGACTGACATTGAGCTATGCCAATGTATTTATGAAATGTAAAGGTTTGAAGCATTGAGAGAGGTTTGAAGAGCACTTACATGCTCTTGTAGACTTGTTGGCCTTGTCTTTGGTTCTGGAGTCTGGTCTTGGCTAAATCGATGGGAAACACGCAAGTGACCCCAACAATGCCAGCAATGCCACCATTGATCAGTTTGGCTGGGAGGCTAAAAGGAGAGAAAAAAGTATATGCTTTTAATAAAATGAAGGCATGTCTGAAGTTTACGAAAGAAAACTGAAAAATGCTGAATATGAAGTCTAATTATGTACACAATCCTACTAAAATTGAATTACTTCAAATAAGGAGTGGATGTAATGAATTTAAAAGGGATTATATGGAAATTGTCAAATTCATTAATATCAAAAAATATTTACATTAATTACATTTTCTATAAATACAAACACTTAAACTACTTCAAAAATACATCAAATACTCAAAATAGCTTGTCAAGTTAAAATAAAGGAACATAAAATAATGAACAATGGATATTATAAAGAAATTAACTATTTTAAATACAATCATATTCAAGCCATTAAAAAAGAAAATAAACATTAAAAAGTGGACCATTTACAAATAAAAATAACTTGCAAAGCTACAACTGAACATTTAATTACTAAAAAAGTAAATTGAAAGTTTGTCAAATCAAGTCAAATAAATTACATGCTTCTATAGAGAAATTAATGTTGATAAAAAAAACTATACTATTATCTTCTTGAATAAGACTTATATAAATTAATAACTTGAATAAATCTTCAAAATAGCAAAAAGTGAATATTTGTCAATATGCAATAATACAATAAGCCTAAGAGTGCTTTAGTTAAATCAATAATATCAGGAGACATTCAAGATGAAACTAAAAATAAACTAATTAAAATCTCACTGAAGATTTAATCATTTCAAATAAGTTGAATGTAATAAATTTAAAGGGACTATGTGAACTTGTCGAATGCATTAATATCAAGAATACATTCACTTTCTAAAATTAAACATCAAACAATTTACTACTACAAATAAATGACCTTCAAATAAATTCAGAGTAGCTTGTTGCATTCAATCATAGTAACATAATAAAAATTGTAATAAACAAACTAAGGATAAAATAAAGAAATTACCCATTATAAATCTCAAAATCAAACTCATTAATATGAAATGCCATTAAGAAAGAAAATAAACATTGAAAAGAGCAACATTTAACTATTAAAATAACTTTAAAAGCTACAATTGAACACTTAACAACTAAAAGTAAATCTAATGTTTGTTTTTGTCAATAATCATTGAAATTACATGGCATAATAAGAATAACTCTTGTTGAATAAATTAATTGTCAACATAACAAAAGTAGTAAACATTTGGCTGTATGTAATAATACAATAAACTTAAGGGTGCTTAATCATTAATATCAAAAAAGACATTCAAGCTGAAAAACTAAAAATAAACTACTTGATTAAATAAAACATTATATATTAATGATTCACAGGCTCTCCTCAATGTTACCTGATTTGTTGAGACATGGTAAAACTTCAGCGATGTGATGAAACTGGAAAGTTTGTCGAGAGCTTCTTGTGTGATCGAGTGAATGAAGTCTGAACTTCAGTAGCAGAGATCTGACGGAAAAACACAGGGGCTGTTAACAGACAGCTTTAAAACCGGAAAAAAATAACTTACAACTCACTGTCATAAGCTCTTCCTACGCATCTCATGACGCTTTAATCCACTGTCCAAAACACTACTGACCCATAAGGTCAAAAGGGACGGGCAACTTCCGGCTAGTGTAACTGCGCGCGCATCTGCTCTACTGCGCAAGTGTGTTCAAAGGGGGGTTGGCTTTGTGAGTGAAACTGGATACCCTCTCTATTGAATTAATTTCTTTTCACTGATGTAATATTATTATTAAAAACAAGGTGTCGAATTATACAAATAAAATTTACAATTTAACAAAACAAACAGAAGGAACAGCACAGGTTTGCGGTTTTAAGAACTTTAGGGTTAGATTTTGCCAGTTCACCTCAAAGGAATGTTACCTTATCTAGATTACTCAGAACCTGACATGCTTCAGTAACATTCCTTTCTCACACGCCCATTGCTTCAGGCTTGCAAAAAAACATGCATTTTATGTTATTTCGATTGCAATTTTCTTTATTTACAAATAGGATAGTTTAACATTTTTTAGCAGTTGCATTTAAATATGTATGTACTATTAACTATTATACTTATAAAATAATAATAATGATAGTGCAATGCTAAAGTGAGGGAAATGCACTTATAAATGAAAGAAAGCACCACTTCAAAAGGCGGTTAATGAAATTCAGTCAATATTTCCAGAAAAGCGGAAATGAATTGCCGGGTTTTGACTAACGGTTTAATTTCCTGGTTAGTTACACGGCAAACTAACGTAAAGCTGAGAAAATACGTGTCAATATATGACAGAACACAATTTTATCACATACATATTAAGAAAGTATGATCCAACTGAATAACAATAAATATACCGGTAAGCATATGGGTGGAAAGCTGGCTGCATAATATTTCCATTTGTACAAATAAACATTTAAAGTTAATATATTAAATATATGTCAGTAATAAAACATAATGCTGGGTTTTTAAAAAAAAACTTACCTAAGAAAGTAGCAGAAATCAAATATTTTTACGAGTCTCGGTTTGCCAGAACCTTCTTCGACGAAGAAATTTGAATGAGCGATTGAATGGAAATTTCCTTTCAGTTTTAACCTGGGAGGCGGGCCTTTCGTGCCGGGTGTAGACTTACTTGTCCAATCATGTTCGAATATTTGCATACAGCAAATTCATTCGCCAGTCAGTTCAAAGAACGTCCTCCTATGAGTCAAAGGCGAGGCGCGCGTGTGGACGCGGTGTCAAATTACATCCGCCATATAGAAGGCTGAGGGTATTTTTGTTCGATGACGTTTACAGAATAAAAGCTCAGCATGTGATGAACACAATGCAAAGGAGTAAGAATAGAAAGCATCAACAAGACTAATATGATATTATATATAATATTTACATATTTTTCTATATACATTAAAAACTCTAGGTGAAAAGCATGACAGTGTGTGTGCTTCTTCTGTATTTAAGGGCAGTTCACACAATAATTTCTGTCATTTACTCAGCCTCACCCTGCTCCAAACAAGTTTGAGTTTCGCTCTGAGAATTTAGAAAACCGGAAGTCATTACAATGTTTTGTAAAGTTACTTTAAAAAGTAATATATTACAATGTTTTTAAAAAATGAAAACCTAAATGTTACTTTAATTTCTTTTAAATTAATGTAATGTAAAAGTATGTGTTATGTTATGTTATTTAGCTTCTTTTTAAGACTATTGTCGACCAATGTCGACCTGTTTCCAAAATTCCTCAAAATGTCTTCTTTTGTGTTTAACAGAGAGAGAGAAAAAAACATTGAACCACTTGAGAGTGAATAAAATGGTGAGTCAATTTTTAGTTTTAGGTAAACAATTGAGTGAGTGCGATTAACAACAGTATAGGTCCAAAAAAATAAAAATAAATAAATAAAAAGAGATGTGACAATGTGACCATGTGACATAATTGTATGTGTGACCTAACTCTAACCTATTATTAACATCTTATGATGTTGTGTGCCTGCTGGGAAACTACGGCAAACAGAGTTTATTTGAATTGTATATACTGTATTTGTATATATTGTATTTTATATATTGTTTATATATATTTATGTTCATAATATTTATTTATATCGTGAGATGGCAGAGCGTGAGAACAGTTTTAAGTAGCATATGCACAGGTTTGCTGTGCCAGCTTTATAATATACGACAATAGTTAACTATGACGATTGTCTGCATTGTATGTATTTATTTATTTGTTGCTAATACTTGATTTTTATTGCCTGTATTGTAAGAAGGACTATGTATTGTACATTATTCATATTTTATTTTCTGTTTTTAAATGATAATAATAAACTTGAAAGAAGTGCTTAATAACAACCTGAAGTTTGTGTTACTGAAATAAAATCAAAATAAAGGAATTTACTGGCTAATGTGATCTGATGATTTGGAGTTATACTGTTATTCCACACTAACTGGACATATAGCGTTCTTCCACATTTGAGAGATATAAATCACAATAACTTTTGATTTTTAATGCTGACACTGAAAACTTTTATTTCCTTAGAATTGAGAAGTGTTTGTTGTCTATCTTCAAGTAAAATAAATATATATTATATTATGTTGACAATCCATCTGAAAAAAAATCCTAATTCTCACAATGTGAAAATATGGACTTCATATGGTTTTTCATCTGAAGGCCTCAATTAATGTTTACCGCTGACTTTAGATCTGTAAATTTGATAGTAGTCTTTGTAAAACAAACACCAGCTGACATTGATCAATGTAGACTAGTAAATCACATTAATTGTTGACATTTTCTCCAGCAATTACAGAAACTATAATGATACACTTTCACAGACAGTAGTTAGCGCTTTCCTTTGATTGTCCTGATTAGCATTATAATTGCATAGAAACAGGACAAATCCGAAATGCAAACAACCTTCCAGAATTCTCGCCACATTACAAAAGATACCTTTGTCATTGTAAACGGTGTCGTCAAGCACAGGGTGTGTTTACATGTTTGGAGTAAGAAGCCTAACTGTGATTAAGTACAACACTGCCAACCTCTTCCCACAGAGTAAGATGAAAGTAAATACCTGGAAGTTTCTAATCTAACCACACTCGTTCTCAGTGAGATTAAGTGAAAACTCCAGAAAGGTCAGTGACTAACGTGCTGAACTTTGTGTCTCTGGCTGAGACAGAAATAATCTTCTAAATTAAGCACAGTTATGATAATGCTTGACACAATCAACATGCAAGTGTTATTTTTAACCCTTATGCACTGTTAGGGATGGATGTTCGTCCACTCTGTGGTGCGTTTCCCAAACGTAACTCATGGTTGAACTAGCAAAGTGCGATGCATCGTTTGGGTAAAGAATGATGTAGTGATGAGTGTTTCCCAAAACCCGTAGTTTCGCTGAAAATTAATGAAGATAATGGTGACGATGATTATAATTATTATCAAAGTAGGATATTGTTTGTTTATTTATTTATTGTAAAAGTCTACTTTTACAATTTGACACATGCAAACCACTGCAGAAATGTTCTAACCAACAGGCCTATGTCATATGCAGTACAGATAAATAACCTATAAATTAAAACTGTTAATGCATGCTATGTTTTTGTCTTCACACGCTTTGGAGACATAATGTAAATTCCGTCTTTTAATAAAAGGTCATCTAAAGCTTTTGTCATGAGCCACGGCTGTGTTCAAAATGACATCAATGTTTTCAAAGTGCACTGCGAAGAGAGCGCAATTATAAACATAAAGATTACTAAAAGTGAACTGTACAAATACTTTGAAAACAAATTACACCTAAGAGAGATGACCTTAATGCTTTTTTAATAATTCCAAGTTTAAATGTTAGAATGTTCTAAATAAATAGGGCATAGGAGGGTTAACTGAGAATAGAACAAAGCCAGAAACTATGTTTCCACAAGTTTGCAACGCTGTTTGCGAATGTTCGTTGGTACGATGGATTTGGGAAAAGCCAAATCAACGAACTTTCTAACAATGGAACTTGCGACCTTAGTTGGCTAACAATGGTTTTGGGAAATGCACCCATGGGTAATTTTGAGTCCTAATATGGCCATAACTTTTTCGTTCTTTCAGCTAGCAGAATGAATTTGGTGACAAGTTTTATTTTGACGCACATTAAGTAAAGCCTCTGATTTTTTTTTTTGATAAAACAAAAACAAAAAAACCCCTCAACAATACACTCAGCAAATTGACTACCCTGTTGTTATGCTCGGAATTAAAACATCCACTAAATAAAACTTCTGTAAAAATGCATCATATATATATATATATATATATATATATATATATATATATATATATATATATATATATATATATATATATAATATTTTAAATTATTATTATTATTATTTTTACATAAATCTGTTTATCAACCTTAGTCCTGATCAAAACTACTAAATTTCTTGGAAAATTACAGGATTTTAACTCTTTAATTGACAATGATGTCACTGATTTGGTGAAAAAAAAAACACAAAATGACGTATTTTCAATATAAATAAAAAATGTTGACTGAATTTGTTTTTTTCCTTTTATCAAAGTCTTGGACATGTGAAACAACATTGGCTTTGATGCATTGTTTTTGATTAATTTTCTTTTTTTTCTCCATAATTTACTGTAATTTTTTTAATTTACTGTATAGTTTTTGCCTCATTGGCTTCCATTATAACCACACTTTTTGGATTGCAAAACCATGACACCATATAATCATGCATTCTTGATTGTTGGTGGTTTCCCTGTTTGGAAGAGGTCAAATTAGTAGTTTACTGTTGATCATCCATTGGCACCATTAACTGTGTATTTATGCACCATCAAATGTGTTTATAATGGAAGTCAATGGTAAAAAAACAGCCTCATTAGAGAGAGAAAAAATGAAAATATAACAATACATCAAATCCAATGTTGTTACTAATCGTTCACATGTCCAAGACTGTAATAAAAGGTTTTTAAAAAATACAGTCCACAATTACTTTTTATATTAAAAATGCATCATTTTGTGTGTTTTCTTTTCACCAAATCACTGGCATCAATTGTAAACTTGGCAATTAAAGAGGTAAAATCCTGCAATTTTCTAACCAATTTAGTAGTTTTGATCAAGACTGAGGTTGATTAAAAGATTTATACAAACAAAATTGAAAAAATAGTTATCTGATGAATTTTATTGCAGTTTAATTCAGGAAATGTTTTCATCCGAAACATAATAAAAGGGTAGTCAATTTGAACAGTGCACAAGGATTCATGTATCAAGACTTTAGCTGGTGGTTTCCATTCACAGCTTTATTTAGCTCATTGATTCATAGCATGTGCTCCTGCTATTGATTAGCTCTAATTTAGATTCTGACTTACAAAGTAAACGTCGTTCATTGTTTTTTCTTATTAATATACTGCATGACTGCATCTTGTCATGCTGTTCATTTTTGCTCCAGGCTTATCTCTTTATTTTCCAAGAACTGACTTGTTTAGACTTGAATGACATCTAAAAACTATTTAGGTCATCACAAAGCATCTAAAACCCTGCAATGCATTTACCTGACCCAGATTTTTCAGACTAAAAACTCAACACATATGCATTTAAGTTGCTTATTTACATGACAACTGCATTTTGAGAGCTCAAAAATGTAAAAAAAAAAAAAAAAAGCTTTAAAGTGCAATTTAAAGTTTTTTTCTGTGTACACGATCTGGCTTGAATATAGATTTTCTACATCTGAATGCAAACACTTGTACATACATGATTAATGGCACACACCAAGCAGAAAATATATGCAGTGGTGCAAATGTCTAAGGTATTTTATGGTGGCCAAAAAACGCGGGCGCAAACTATTTTATTCAGATGGGATTAAAATCCTCAGTAGGCATAGTCCGGTATAAGATTCTGATGGTATGGTTACCTTGGATAAAAATAAACATTTTAAATATTTTGGATTAGTAAAGATGTTGACTTCTGCTGTTTTCATTAGTTTAAAAAACAACTTGAAAAGGCATCTTTGGAGATTGTTCTTTTCTGTGGATATAAAGTAAGCCATTGCACTGTTCTGGTGTTTAGCATGCTTGTATGTTGGTGCAAAAGCAATTTGTTTTTCAAATGTTTCTTAAATTGGGGCGACACAGTGGCTCAGTGGTTAGCACTGTAGCACTATATAGCATATGCTGAATAATTTGACGTCATTCCGTTGTGGTGACCCCTGATAAATAGAGACGAAGCCGAAGGATATTGAATGAATGAATGTTTCCTGAATAATGGGCTGACCAGTAGCTCTTAATGTAAAGCTCCTGATGGTTCTTTTCTATTGGAGAATCTCCTGCCCTAAAAGACTAAATAAAATAGTTGAAAATAAAACTTGAATATAGCACAGGAATGGTTTAACAGAAAATTCTAGCAGTTCTAAAACCTTGACTTTTCCAAATCATCGCCTAATGCCCTTGAAAAAGTAGTCCCAACTGAATCTGGCTTAAATTTACTCTACAAAAATGCACGAGTACAAAGCAACCAAAATATCCATGCTGGAAAAATGCTTCCATTTTAAGTTCACTGTAATGGAAAGATACACATAGACTGTATCCAAACTTCTTTGATCTTGCTTGAAAATGCATCTTTTCTCTCTTTGTTTTAGTCTTGTGTCCACAGGCATATTTGTTGTGCAAATTAAGCATTTTTTAAAAATGTTTTGTTTGAAGATGTTTTCTGAAGTGGAATATTTTAATAAAGCAGATTTCACTCTGTATTGTGCTGTGAAAATCAAGGCCCTTAAGAAAGATGACATGATGAATCATGTGCTGGAGTCATATGACTCATTTAGCCTAAAGCAAGATGTTGTTGATTATTAGGTGTATCCCAATTGACACCCTTTACACCAGTGATCTCAATGACACCCCCTCGCCCCCGCCCTGCATATTTTGTATGTCTTCCTTTTTTAACACATCTGATTCAGATTATCAACCTACTAACACAGAAATCCATGAACTGATCCTAGTTTGTCAAACAAGACAAACATACAAAATGTGCAGGAAAAGGGAGGTCTGAGGACCAGTATTGAGAACCACTGGTATACACTACAATGTGCTACAATATATGCACACAAGCCCTGCTCCCTATTTAATATACAAGTTCAACACTATTAATTTTGGCCTTTTCTTATTGAAAATTTTAGCATGAACACTTACATTACTTGCCTTTATTCAGTCATTCATTTTCTTTTCGACTTAGTCCCTTTGTTAACCAGGGGCCAACTTATCAAGCATGTGTTTTTTTACGCAGCAGATGCCCTTCCAGCTGCAACCCATCACTGGGAAACATCCAAACACACTCATTCACACCCATACGGGCAATTTAGCGTACCCAATTCACCTATAGTGCATGTCTTTGGACTTGTGGGGGAAACCGGTGCACCAGGAGGAAACCCACGTGGACACGGGGAAAACATCCAAACTCCAAACAGAAATTCCAACAGACCCAGCCGAGGCTCGAACCAGCGACCTTCTTGCTGTGAGGCGACATCGCTACCCACTGCACCACCCCTCATTGCACTTACACTAAGGCATATTTTGTGAGCACACAAATTGCAACACTAATGTAAGGTTGTATACTTCATTGTACGTCATTTATTCAGTCAACAATGTTTACTCACAGTTGTTGTTAAGTGATGTAATGCGAGGGCAGTTTTATTTATGAACTCTACAATGACGTAAGTGCTTTTACAAGTATCAGTGTGAATAAGCAACTTCCAGATGACATTTTCAAAGATATTCAGATTAGCATAGACAAACTCAAAATCTGAACTTCACAGCTTCTCAGCCATCGGTTTATGTTTCAAGTCTAGCCAGGTTTAGCAAGAGGAATGTGGCAGAAAAATTCCACTGGCCGCTGAACACATGGGCAAGGTATGCTAGTCCCACCAACCCCGCAAAAGACTGCTGAGCAGCCGGATTCCAGCAGGTTTTGGTGGATGTATTATTATATCAGAGCATTGAACTTTCACAACACAGACTCATGCACTATTGTCAAGAAAGCCTCTGCGCCATTCACATTTGATTGGCCGGATTGTGACCAAGCCGACAGGAATCCTTGGATAATATGAAGGGGATCACAGTGGAATGGCATCTCTTCAAGTAAATGAACATGATTAAAGGAGAAAGAATGAAATAAGAACTGAATGATGGGAAACAACGTCATTTGCAATTCATGCATGAATGGAATTAGCAAGCATTTGTTCCTGTTCTATGTTTCCACTGGAACAAAGGAGGACATGCAGTATGTGATGATACTGTGTGTGTTAGTTTTCCAGTTAGCGAGGAGTGATACTGTAACTCATGTTTGTATTGTTGACAGGACATTGACTATGAGGCGGGACATTTGTTGTCCTGCCATGAACTTCAAACATGTGACAATGGAATCAGTTCTTGACCTCTAGGCAATTCCCTCACCACACGCCTCTGTTTTCTGGCAAATAAAAGATGGTTCATTATGGCGTGACAGCCATAAAAGAAAACATAGTAACTTCTGGTTACAATTACCTATAAAACACAGTATGGCCTATGAAGACAGTAAGTAAAGACTAGAATGAATGCAAACTTGGGTTAACCATGCATCCTCTGAGCTCGTAATATAAATAACCCACAGCTGTTTGCTTCTCTAAATACGCATTATCCAGCAATGAGTGCTCATTTACCACACACAAACACACTCCAATGACATCTGCTTCTTAGACAATTAAAGTTAAATGACACTAAACCCTGGTTAAGTATAAAGCAGCTCTTTTAATGAACAACATTTACACAAAGCAATGCTTTACCAAGTGACATGATATCAAAATGAGGCATCAGGGTGCTTGGTTTGATTACAAGACAACTGTCAAAACAGTCCCTGTTTACTTAGACTAAAAATGCCGCATTAGGCATGCCAGATTATAGTTGATGATGTGATTTAAAAAAAAAAAAAAAAAAAAAAAAGAACACTAGAACTTTGTGCAGTCCTGTACTTTGCCGGTCGTTGTTTTGGCTGTCAAGTACTCGCCTACAAATAAAATAATCCCACTTTATATTAAATGACCTTAAGTACTGTACTTACAATTGAATTAATCATCTGGTATAATGCACATACATGTTTTAAAACTGTACTTATTTTAAAAATGATCTGCATGTAATTACATCTGAAATTAATTTCTTAAATTACCTTTAAAATTTCAATGGTGACGATCCTAGACACCTTACCTATACTCCACCTCAGTAGCACCATAAATGCGCACTGTAGTAGCACCATAAATGTACAATACAATTTAAACCAAGGCTGCACAATATAGTTACAGCATCGATATCGCAATGTGTGCATTCACAATAATCACATCGCATAGTTGCAATGTTGAGTTGGGATTAAATCTGAGCAAGAGCCACAGTTTAGAACAGAAGATTTGTGGAATTACTGCAGAGTTTAACCACAATGGAGTGAAATTGTATCATTTGCATGTTTTTAAGGCCTGAGAGAGATTTAAGTAGTCACCCAGCAGGCACAGGATGTTAACATGACGTCAGATTGACGTTGTACCTGAGCATCATGGGCATTTTGTTTGGAAATCAGGTTGACATCAGAACCCAACATCAGGCCGATGTCAATGTACAACATCAGACAGAACGTTTGGTCCCTTTCCAACGCAACATAAAAACAACCAGATATCAACATCTAATGATGTTACAGCCTGATGTTGTGTGGACGTTATCCCTATGACGTCTATCAGATGTTGGATTTAGGTTACCATACCTGAAGAATAAATGTCAGTATTTGACGTCAATATGACGCTGGTTTAAGATGTTGGCTTGACGTTGGATTTTGGCTACTTTCCAACACAACCTAAAATCAATCAAATATCAACGTCATTTCACATCTTTATTGGAATTCAAAGTTAAATTGTCCTTAGAACGCTGGTGACCTAAATCTAACCTTATATTAATGTCTTAAGACGTTTTGTGTCTGCTGGGCAGGCACAAGACATTTTACCAATTGGAAGTTTAGAAAAGAATATTTGTGTTGAATTATTTATACATCAAAAATGTTTACATTTACAAGTTTTAAAATTTACAAAACCTCAGCCACCTTAATATTTAAGTTCTTAATATCAAGTTTTTTAAGCAAAAGTCAGAGTTAATGGTTGTCCAATAGCAGGAAGTGAGCCTTAAAATAATAGGTGACTATAAATTCTTTCCAAGTAGTGCTATTCAATCATTTGAGACAATTGTATAGATGCATTATATCGCAATATATATATATATATATATATATATATATATATATATATATATATATATATATATATATATATATATATATATAAATATAAAATATTGCAATGTCAGATTTTTTAAATATCATGCAGCCCTAATTTAAACAATAAATCATTTTTCAAAAATCATGTTTTTATAATCAACATGGACAAAATAATGAACATGTTTTCAAAAACTGCCATTTTGAAAGTTGTTTTAAAATTTGCATTTTCAGTCTCTCACAAACATTGTTTTCATGTAACTTTTTTGTTTTCATGTAACTATTGCAAAAATCCAGAATAGGTTTTCCATCCACTCCCTTTCAGCTCAGTGTCTCAACATTTGGTTCAAACATTGGCCAAAGGCAAGAATATTTGTTTAACAACAAATGGCAAATTGGACAAGAGGAATGTTTGGAGAACCTGTTTTTGCAGTTCTGGCCCATCGGATCTTGAGAAAACATCTATCTTACAAATGAACATTTCTCTATGACTTTGTGATTTGCAGAGGACTGTACAGTATTTTAGAAAAAAAGTAAGCATGAAGGTTTATTGTTATACTTAACTCCCAGATCAGTAAAACATCACAGAACATATACAATTTTTATTAGATCCTAGCTAAAAAAAATTAAGCATTGTGAATGGCAATGTTTCTAAGATGTTTAAATGTCCAATTTTCTTGTCGTGATTAGTGACCTTATTAGTGACCTTGTTTTTAAAGGCACATGTTACGCAACTTCTAATCTCCATTGCTCACAATATTTAATTCTTGTTATGTTTAAAAACTTTCAAGAATGTTACCAATTTACAAAATAAAAAACATTAAGAGTGATGAGAAAATTTTTACATTGTCTATCAAGAGAAAGTTGAGAGAAAGTTTATCAAGTTAAACATAAAGATGTACGAATGTTGTCCTAAGAACGTTCTCTCAGCATTATGAGAAAGCAGAACATTAACATCAATAATGTTAAGGTTACTTAAAAAAGTTTTATCTTACCATTTACATAACCATCATAAAACATTCCCTTAGCTATACAAAACCAAATGCTTGTGAAAAGTTGCTGTGTGTTCCTGGACTGAAATTACTCACTTCAACTTTTGTTTTGCTTTAATCCACTGCACGAGTAGCCTTTCACCTTTAAACCAACTGTAAACCATAATAGAGTTGGAATAATTTCATAAACACAAACTGTTAAGCCATAAACACCAACAATAATGATAAAGCTCAGTTTTATGAAAGCATTTTTACACTGTATTTTTTATGGCAACCCTGCCAGTCAAACACTAAAACACCATTAAAGTTCACAAAAGGTATATCATCCTTAAAAGCATAAATATTTGAACCCTATTAAAACCACACCTTCTTTTTAAATCATGTTTGGCTTCAATAAACACATCAGATGCTGGATATAAAACCCAGTAACGTAATGGATTAGGTAACTTTATGACATAAGGTTTACTCAACAATTATCTAACAAACAACTGTTCCCATGAGCATGAAGACTTTAATTTTAGATTCAGCCAAGGAATAATCAAATATTACTCATACTGGTCCCAATATGCTTGGGCGTAGTTGTTCTCCTCGGGGTACAGATGATGCACAGGTTTAGAGCATCTCATCCCAGCGCTGCGGGTTTTAAGGGCACATTCATCACTGTGGGTTTTGCAGGTGCTGCAGTGGCAGCTAAGTGCCACTGGGTAGGTGAAGTGAGGATCTGCATGTGAAGGGCATCCCGGCAAGACGGCTGTCCGGTACTCAACTTCCTGATAAGTGCATCCCCTCTGAACAATAAAACGAGGACCCACCAACTCCTTTATGTTACTGTCCTGTGGAATGAATGTTTGGTGCATATTTAGCCATATTATGACTAAGTAATTCCGAAAGCATTTGATCTATAGCACTTTTGTTTTTCTGTGGAACCCAAAATGAAATGATATCCACTATTTTCCTATGCCTCATGATGCTTTGTATTGATTATGAAAGTAGTTTCTGATATATTGTAAACAATCAGTGATAAGTGTAGGAAAATAGGGAAAAATAGGGAACAATGAGGTGTCATTAATCTCTTCACAGTTCATTAAATATTAAAAGGCAACTCGAAATCCCATAAAGAAATTTGATATATAAAAATATACACCAATTACATATGAGATATTTGGATTTCACATGTATAAACCGTCATACTGTATATGCAACTAATATTTCAATATATGCAAAAATGGCCATTTATCAACCATTAGAATGAACGTATGGTCACTCTTTACAACAAGGTTCCATTTGTTAATGTATTTACTAACATAACCTAATAATGAACAATACTTGTACAGCATTAATCAATCATAGTTCAACATGTACTAATGTATTATTACCATTCTAATTCATGCTTGTAAACATTAGTTATTGCACCATGAGTTTACATGAACTAACAATAAACAACTGTATTTTAACTAACATTAAGTAACATTAACAAATACTGTAATGAATGTATTGTTCATTGTTTGTTCTTGTTAGTAAATGCATTAACTAATACAACCTTATTGTAAAGCGTTACTGAAAATATAGATGAAGAAACAAACAAATAAATTATAGATAATATAGTTGAACATGGCGACGCAGTGGCGCAGTAGGTAGCGATGTCGCCTCACAGCAAGAACGTCATTGATTCGAGCCTCAGGTGGGTCAACTGGAATTTTTGTGTGGAGTTTGCATGTTCTCCCTGCTTTCACATGGGTTTCCTCCGGGTGCTCCGGTTTCCCCCACAGTTCAAGGACATGCGGTACAGGTGAATTGAGGTAGGCTAAATTGAGTGTGAATTAGTGTTTATGGATGCTTCCCAGACATTGCAGCTGGAAGGGCATCCGTTGCGTAAACATGTGTTGGATAAGTTGGAGGTTCATTCCGCTGTGGCGACCCCAGATTAATAAAGGGACTAAGGCGAAAAGAAAATGAATGAATATTTGAACACATATGCACATATTTGTAATTCCAGTGGTTGAAACAAATATAAATGGCAATTTTTGCTATATTTTTAAATACCGTATACAGTATGTTGCATATATGAATTTTTTTATTTACTAGAACTTCTATGCTAAGTGTTTTGAGTTTCTACATTGTAAAAGTGCTATAGAAATAAACATGAATTGAAAATCAAAAACCATTGTCTAGACAAGCTAAGTGTCTTATTTTTAGAAATAATATGTCAAATTAAGTGAGTTTTTCCTAAAAACAAGATAAAAAAATCATCCAATGGGTAAAGTAAAATGAACTAGTTTTTGTTTTATAATATCTTTAACTCTTAGGTACCTATTGAAACGGTACCACCCCACCGACAGCTTGTTTATACCTTTATTCCTGAGAGTGTACAATGGAAATACCATAACATCTGATTGTATTCTACAGAATAAGGGTGAGTAAACAATAACAGAATTATCTAGTGCGTAAATCAGCTTATCGCACTGCAAGAAGAAACTTGTGTGCTATTGGACCCAGTTGTCTATATATAGCGTCTTCTTCACATACACTAAGCTGTGTCCACTTACCCTGGAGAAACAGAAGCCCATGCAGATGGTGGTGTTGACAGCCACACAGTAATTGCACTCCTGTCTCTCAATGTAGATGGTGTAGTCAGTGGGGGCACACATAGGCACGGCAACCTTCATTAAAAGTCCCAGCATGCCAATAACATACAGGAGAGACATGATAGGTGGCAGTGTATGAGGATGTCTGTCTGTTTTTGGGAAACCACAGTGAATGTAATGACAAATATACACAACTACTTGGCATAAACATGTTACACCTGCAGCCAATTTGATGTTCAGAGTTGTTAAATAGGTATAAATGAGGGCTTTAGGCGTACTTGAGCCATTTATAACAAACCTGTGAGTTAAATAACAGCCTGTCACACAGCATGTTACAGCATAAGATCAAATTAGTATGATCAAATCAATTGTATTGTGAATAATAAATCTAAATACCTACAGCTGAATTCTAAATACCAAAATATTCATTTCAAAAACGTATTTTTATATGGTATCACGTTCAATATATATACATTCAATATATATACATACAGTTGAAGTCAGAATTATTCCCCCCTTTGATTTTTTTTCTTTTTTAAATATTTCCCAAAATATGTAGAACAGACCAAAGACATTTTCACAGTATGCCTGATAATTTTTATTCTTCTGGAGAAAGTCTTATTTGTTTTATTTCGGCTAGAATAAAAGCAGTTTTAAATTTAAAAAAAAACATTTTTGGGACAAAATTATTAGCCCCATTAAGCTATATTTTACCAACTATTTTATGCTCGTTTTGGATATGCGCATTAAAAAACGGTTGATGAAAACACTAGCGCATAACTGAGTAGGATAAACTTTTTATTTGATAAGAAAAGATGCACATAAACTACAATGGAAACACTTTTACCAAACAAATTACAGTATGCGCATTTAAAAAAAGTTATATGATTTTGTTATGAGATCATGTGTTGATAAAACTGTGTGTGAATGGAAAAACCAGCAGGCTGAGCACACTGTAAAACATCTGAAATCTTGTTTTAGTCATTCTAAAACACCTGAACCATTTCAGTTTTAGTGTTATTATATTATTATTGACCTCCAGGACTTTTAAGAGCATCTGTGCTTAGCATCATATGCCTTTAAATGCCAACATGCGTTCATTACGTGTCAGCATTGTCTTCTGTCGTCAACCAGATTTCAGGCGCAAGAAATATATTAAATAAAGAAAAAAGTGACACAGCTTGTCCTACCGCAGGAAATTCTGTTTTACTGTTGATATTTGGTGTCAACTTATCAGAAAGTGACGATTTTGTTCTCTTTGACAACATTGGATAGAAACGCAGATTTATTTGCATGTCTTTTAAGCGATAATCCAGTTTTGCGCATACGTTTAATTCACAACTTTGGATGGAAACATGGTTAATGAGTTAAAAAAAAAATTTGTTAACATTTATATCAATAGACCAAAGAGAAGAGGTAAGTTTGACTGATTTAAAGAAAAAAAAAATTAATGTGGATGAAGCTCTAATTTCTAAAGGTAATGTGTTCCAGTGTTTTGGAGCATAGACAAAAAAAGTCTGTCTCTTTGTTTTTGAGAAAGATTTAGGTACAATTAGCAGGAGCTAAGCAGAGGACCTGAGGGATCTTTGGGGAGAATACAAACTTAAAGGTTCAGATATCTAGGCCAAGGCAAGTCTATAGAGATCTTTAAATACATATATTAAAAATCAATTCTCTGTTTCACAGGGAGCCAGTGAAGAGAGGCCTGGATGGGAGATATATGTTTTCTCTTTTTGTTCCAATCAAAAGATGGACTGCTGCATTTTGGACTTTCTGTAAGTGTGAGATTGATGACTGTGTATGCTGCATTACAATAATCAAGCCTAGAAGAGATAAACATGAATAACATTCTCCAAGTCTTTAAAAGAAAGGACTTTAACTTTCTTAGTTGTTTTAGTTGGAAGAAGCTAGCCCTAACCAACCTTAGGGATTTCCATAATGTTTCATACAAATAACAACGCCCAGCTCCATCATCCCAACAAAGCAACCCATATATCATCTACAATCTCAAATTTCTATGAACTTGAAAAAGCAATCAGGTCCAAACCTAAGCCAAGTTAAAGTTTCCTCATGAAAAGATGTCAAAGCAAAGATCAAAGACCCACAATGCAAATTTAAAAGTAAAACACACTTAAATAACAGTTCTGTTGAAATACACATTCACATAACAGATATTGTTTTACACTGCAGTATTACAATAAATCAACTGAGTCCTTACCTGGAGGGTCTGGATTAACCTGCTTGTGTTGAAAGGCTTCTGCTCTTATACAGACACTGATCCTGATCTCCATCTGTCTTCATCATCATCATTATCATCCACCCTGCAACATGCATAAAACAGAAGCTTTCTAATCAAATTACCCACATGCTGTATGCTTACTATTCAGACCCCGCTTAATATTCAATGCATGTCAATTAGTCAAGATTTTCTCGGTGTTCTGAGTTCTGTTAGACTTCAGATATTTCTTCTAATATCCCTTGTAAAATAAAAAATCTAAGAACGAATATATTAATTTATAAGCAATAATTTTAAAATATAGTTTTTTAGTGTAGCTCTTAAAGGGATATTTCCATCAAAAATGAAAATTGTGTCATCAGTAACGTACCCTTTAAGAGTTTCTTTTACTGAACACTAAAGATGTTTTGAAAACAACTTGACACCTGTAACTATTAACTTCCATAGTATTTGTTTTTCTTAGCATGAAAGTTGATCATTGCAGATTTTTTACTTTTTAAAAAATATCCTCTGTAGTGTTCAACACACACAAAAAGAAACTCTTAAAATTTTCAAACAACTCGAGGGAATAAATAGTGAGTAAAATGTTCATTTTTGGGTGAACTATCCCTTTAAGAGAATTTGATAAAAAAAAACTTTAATGACTATTTACATAACATTTTATATGAAAGTCTTAAATGGCACATATTTTACTCCTTTTTAAAGATTTAAAATAAGTATTTTGTGTCTCCAAAATGTGTCTGTAAAGTTTCAGCTCAAAACACCCATCAGATTATTTATTAAACTTTTCGGAATATTGGATTGTTCTGCTTTAAAGGCACAGGCCACAGAAACAGCTCCCCACCCACCATTCCCATGTGCCTGTCAGAATGTGCCTAAATCTCCACCTCAGCTGCGTCAGATAAACAGCACATTGACAGACATGAAAGAAGCATATATCATGTTACATTTGTAAGAAATACTACAGTAAAAACTTTCCCAATGATTATTTGATGTATTTGTTGTGAAGTTAATTCAAGTCTTTCTGCAAAAAGTCACACACAATATCGTTACAAACATACACACATACACACACACACACACACACACACACACACACACACACACAGGCGTTTAACTTTGCATGCAAATGTGACAGGATACACGTTAATATACACTGTTGTATGGATATCCTTTATGTTAATGTACAAAATAAACTTGATTTAATGTCCACAAATCGAGACTGAAGTGTCTTCTTTTATAATTGCACTGACATGCGGCTGTGGTGATAAAGTAAAGATGGTAAATTCACTGTAATTTATTACAAACATGCACGAACATGTTTCAAAAACGTTTTAAGCTTGTAAAACTCATTCATGATGATGATTGATGACCACAGAAAGCCGAACAGATCTTTTAATTCCAGTTGCTTTGCGCACATCCTGTTTTGTTGATATGATTATACGCATTACTATGGAGACATGCTAATACATGTCTGTCAATCAAATGGGTGGGTGGGGAAACCTCACTCTTACGTCACATTGTGTTGGGCCTCAAAATGGGAGGGATTTGAATCCTATTTTAACATCTGGAAATAAAAAAAAGACACTTATTGTCTTTATATCACTTTATTTCTTTATATGACTGTGGATACACTATACTACACACAGTTCTGTCCCAACAGCTTACAAAAGATGATTTTCATCATAGGTGCCTGTTAATATCAGACATGTTTTCTAGGAGAATCAATTAACATGTTTTGCTGTCTAGAGGGCAAAACCGACACATTAGCCAGATTTTTCTTTTCTACAGTAGCTTTTTGGGCCCGATCCAAAATCAATGTTTCAACTGTAGATAACTTTGGTATAACCAGACGTTTAATGTTACTTTCCTACAATAAATCCTGGATTTATTTAATACCTTTTTGGCGTTTCTAAGATACTCGGTGTCGAAACATATCCTATGCCATTTATGTACACTAATTAGCCTGTATTATCACATAACTTGGCAACAAATGAGCTTCATTTAGTCATCTGGCTTGGCAGATCACACACGTGATCTTTAATAAAGATACATGCTGCCAGTTCAGTCAATTTAACAAGCTCTCATCATATAAATCATCCAGGCCTTATCTTGTGTGTAAAGTTCACACAATTGAAAATGGAAAAGCAAGCAATTCTTTCCAGCTGAGTGATGCTTATTTTCAACATACATTTTTCGAATCTCTACAAACTGTACGAGCATCACAAATACAAGGTGTTTTCACAGTATCACACCTTAACCTCCTTAACGCCACAGTGTAAATGACGTTATTTTACTGTAAGGTTCACAGTAAACCTGTGCAGAAGAATAGTGTGGTTTTACAACTTCAATTGTTTGCGCATATCTTATAACCTCCTATAGAACCCTGCTGTTAATAATTGCTTCATCTTATCGCCTGTAATGTCCCAGTCAAGCTGTAACTGATTGGAAAACTGCTCACTGTTTCTGATTTACCTGAAAGTGTCAGTACTAGACACTGATTCAACACCAATGGGAAACTTTTTAAGCTTTAAAAAAACAAAAGCAAACCTCACTACAGTACCAGGAACTGAGGAGTCTGACATGACCTGCGATGATGAAACGGTATGTTATGTTAGTCATATTCTGGAAGTCTTCCGATCTTCACTAGTTCTTCTTGTGCTTTTGCAAGCTTATCAACCGGAGGCAAATGCTTTGACTAAGTTAGCATGACGTTTCCTACTGAATTCATTAAGCAACTCCAAGATTAGGAATAAAAAAAAGAAACATTCACTTCCTTTTACAATGTAACTCGATATGTCTTCTGGCCTTGAGGGATCATTAACCCAAGACGTGAATTCTTATCACTTATTGGCACACACAGGAGCTACATGGTTTCGTCCTCCTTTTGGCAAACACTTCAGAGGACTTTTCAGGAGAACATCACGTCTGACCGGTGTGGCATCGGCTATATAATGGTCTAAAATCTCTCTCTTTTTTTTTAATCATGCCGGGCTCTGGAGGTCCAGTTGCGACGTTCTCCGTCTGGGACTATGTGGTGTTTGCTGGCTTGATTCTTGTTGCAGCAGGCATTGGTTTGTTTCAATCATTTCGTGGACGTAAGGAGGCAAGCAGTGATGAGTTTCTACTGGGGGGCCGTCAGATGACTGCGGTGCCTGTGGCTTTGTCTCTAACGGCTAGTTTTATGTCTGGCATCACCGTTATTGGCACTCCTGCCGAGGCGTACCTGTATGGCACACCATTCTGGCTCTTCTTCATCTCCTACGCCATCATGTCCACCATCAGTGCTGAGATCTTCGTGCCATTGTTCTACCGGCTGAACATCACCAGCACATATGAGGTGAGAGGGTTTGCATGAGGACAGAGAACACAAATAGACTGAAAAGACTCGCCATTTGTGCTTAATAAAGATCAATAGATAGAGTGAAATGAGGACAAGGGAGAGATAGGGGAATGGAAATCAAAGGGATGTAAAAGACAGGATCAATGTCAGGATGTCAAGGGGTAACATTGGGTTTTTGATGGTCCCTCAATGGATGTCCAAATGAATACTTTTGCAACAGTCTAATAGTACTACTACTAATACCAAATGAAAAAACAAAAAAAACAAAAAATGCAATAAATTTCTCCTTTAGATATTTTGGGACTATATGTATACTTTTTCTCCAAACCCTTACAAAACAGTCTAGTAATATGGTAGTTAACATGTATTTAAAGTTACTAATAGTTTACAAAATTACTAGCTTAACCTAGTTATTGACAAACAGATTTATCTTCTCTGGCATTGCACTATTGTTTTTGACATTTTAATAGCATTTTATTATATATTACTGTGCAAAAGCTATTAATGGTCAATGTCTGTGTGGAAATACCTAAAATATAAGTAAAATCAATTAGCATTAGGAAAAGTTAGAGATATTATAAATCAATATTCATTTCAACAACAGCGGATTTAATAGAACTTATTCTACTAACTCCAAGCCTAACCTAAAGGTCTGCAAATACTATAATGAAAGGTACTTGTTATGTGCAATAGTTACTTATATAGTTGACAGAATGTCTAAAGTGTAACTTAGTACAATGCCAGAGGTGTTAAATCTGTTTGTCAGTAACTGTTTGGCAGTTTTAGAGTGTTAAATTGTAAATTCCAATGTGCAAAAGCCATTAAAGAGCTGTCTGTGTGGAAAAAAAGCACAATTAAAGCTAAAATAGTTAGAATATGAAGTGAATTTTAAAATAGTCCAGATAGTTATTGGCATGCAATTCTTACGATTAACCTATTAAACACTGTTAGTGGCGAAGCAGTGGCGCAGTAGGTAGTGCTGTCGGCTTCCAGCAAGAAGGTCGCTGGGTCCCTGGTTCGAGCCTCGACTCAGTTGGCATTTCTGTGTGGAGTTTGCATGTTCTCCCTGCGTTCGCGTGCTCCGATTTCCCCCACAGTCCAAAGACATGCGGTACAGGTGAATTGGGAAATTGTCCGTAGTGTATGAGTGTGTGTGAATGTGTGTTGATGTTTTCCAGAGATGGGTTGCGGCTGGAAGGGCATCCACTGCGTAAAAACTAGCTGGATAAGTTGGCGGTTCATTCCGGTGTGGCGGCCCCGAATTAATAAAAGGACTAAGCCAACAAGAAAATGAATGAATGAATGAATGAACACTGTCAGTGTTAGCTTAGAAAAACAGTATGTAATAATTGATCCCCTTTGTTATTCTGTTATCTATGAGTAATTTCACAAGTGCGTCTAGTTTCACAAGTGCGTCAAGTTACTAATACGGCAGATAAGTATTTTAATACTTATTAGTTGACTTATAGTTGAATAGTTACTTATATTCAAAGTTATCCTTTGACATTGTGCTGTATTTGGGGTTTTAATAGTGAGTGTTTTATTGTGGAATAGTGATAAATAAATAATAATAATAATTGAATTGAAATAGAAAATGGCGAGTATCTCAATATACGCACTGAGTTCGAATCACACGTTATTCTTATGCTAAACTATCAAAACCACATTGATGTTAATCTGAAAAGAAACAGCACGTAATAGTTCATCATACATGTGTGAGTTGTGTAATTGTGTGAATTATATGAAGTAAATGTGTCGTTACGTTTGCTAATGACAATAAATAAATCGAAATAGAAAATTGCTTGTATTTCAACATCAGTATCGCTACTTATTCCAATGATTAACCATTTAAAACAACATCAATGTTAATCTAAGAAAAAAACAGCAAGTAATAGTTCATCGTACATGCGTGAGTTTTGTGTAATTGTGTAAATTATATAAACCAAATGTGTTGTCATGTTTGTTAATAAAAATAAATAAATCGAAAACGGTGTGTATTTCAACATCAGTAATCCTGAAGTGTTTGAAACATGTTATTCTTATGATTAATCATTAAAACAATATCGATGTTAATCAGAGAAAAAAACAGCACATAATAGTTCATCCTACATGTGTGAGTTTTGTGTAATTGTGTGAATTATATAAAGTAAATGTGCTGTTACGTTTGCTAATGATAATAATACATTAATCGAAATTGAAAATGGTGTGTATTTTAATATCAGTATCACTGAAGTGTTTGAATCACACGTTATTCTTATGATTAACCATTAAAACAATATCAATGTTAATCTGAGAAAAAAACAGCACATAGTAGTTCATCGTACATGCATGAGATTTGTGTAATTGCATAAATTAAATAAAGCAAATGTCTACGTTTGCTAATAATAAAAAAAATATCGAAATCGGGTGAGGCAGTGGCGCAGTAGGTAGTGCTGTCGCCTCACAGCAAGAAGGTCGCTGGTTCGAGAAAAAAACAGCACGTAATAGCTCATCATACATGCGTGAGTTTTGTGGAATTGTGTAATTTATATAAACCAAATGTGTCGTTACGTTTGCTAATGATAATTAATAGATCAAAATAGAAAATAGCTTGTTTTTAATGAGTATCGCTGATCTATTCGAATGACACATTATTCTTATGGTTAACCATTAAAACAACACCTGTGTTAATCTAAGGAAAAACAGCATGTAATAGTTCATCGTACATGTGTATGTTGTGTAAATTATATAAAGCAAATGTGTCGTTACTTTTGCTAATAAAAATATGTTAATCGATATAGAAAATGGTGTGTATTTCAACGTCAGCAGCGATGAAGTGTTCGAATCACACTTTATTCTTATGATTAACCTTTAAAACAACATCGATGTTAATCTGAGAAAATACAGCATGTAATAGTTCATCGTACACGTGTGAGTTTGGTGTAATTGTGTGAATTATATAAAGCAAATGTGTTGTTTTGTTTGCTAATAATTAATTGAATTGGTCACTTGTTTTTGCAGTACTTGGAAATGCGTTACAACAAGCTCATTCGAGTGATTGGAACCAGCATGTATATTATTCAAACCGTGAGTTGGCTTTTAGCTTTGTGCATGACTTTATACATAACCAATGATGCAAATGATGAGTGATTGCATTATAGCATGTAGTTTTGGAAAATCATTGTCTGTTGCGTCTATGCATTTTACAATTCCTAAAAGTCACATAAGTGATAAATATATTGAACAATTTCCTGTGAAAGAGATTTTTGTCTAATCGTCTAATGGGTTGTGTTATCTCTTATAGGCTTTATACACAGGCATGGTTATCTTTGCACCTGCACTCGCACTTAATCAGAGTAAGTACATAACTACGTCACATTTATTAATGCCAAAGAACAGAGCAAAGCCTGACAAAAGAAATAGTCTCTTGTTCTCAACAAGTAGATTGAAATGACAATATTGTGGAATATTTTTTTTTCCAATTTAAAACAAATGTTTAGCATTTCAATATAAAAAATTATTTATTCCTGTGATAGTGTTTTATGGCAACACGTCTCCAGTCTTCAGTGTCACACTATTCTTCTGAAACCATTTTAATATACTAATGTTTTTGACATGATTACAGTATACACTACCTGACAAAAGTCTTGTCATCGATCCCAGTTATAAGAGCAAAAAATAATGACTTCTAGTTGATAATTTGGAAAAGTGGCAGAAGGTAGATTTTTCAGATGAATCATCTGTTGAACTGCATCCCAATCATCATCACAAATACTGCAGAAGACCTATGGGACTCACATAGACTAAAATTCTCAGTCCAAAAAATCAGTCAAGTTTGGTCAAGAAAAAAATCATTGTTTGGAATTACATTCAGAATCGGGGCGTGCTAGAGATCTGCAGAGTAGATAGCAACATCAACAGCCTGAGGTATCAAGACATTTGTGCTGCCCATTACATTACAAACAACAGGAGAGTCCAAAATCTTCAGAAGGATAGGGCTCCTTCTCATACTTCAGCCTCCACATCAAAGTTCCTGAAAGCAAAGAGGGTCAAGGTGCTCCAGGATTGGCCATCCCAGTCACCAGACATGAATATTATTGAGCATATCTGCTGCAAGATGGAGGAGGAGGCATTGAAGATGAATCCAAAGAATCCAGATAAACTCTGGGAGTCCTGCAAGAACGCTTTCTTTGCCATTGCATATGACTTTATTAAGTTATTTGAGTCATTGCAGAGATGTATGGATGCAGTCCTCCAAGCTCATGGGAGTAATACACAATATTAATTCTGTTTCCACTGCACCATGACTATATATTCTATACTGTACATTATTTCAGTTAAGTGACAAGACTTTTTTCTAAGCAAAGTTAGACCTTACTGACCTAATTAAATAATTAAAAATCAAGGCATGATCATATTTTGTTTTGGTAAAATAAGCGTAATCTAGAGGCTTATATAAGCCACTTCTGATGCCAAATGATAAACTAACTTTCTAAAACTTAGATAGGCGACACGACTTTTATGAGGTAGTGTATAATATTTAAGATATAAGTATTCAGCTTAAAATACAATTCAAAGGCTTGACTAAGTTAATTAAGCAAGTCATTGGACAATAGTGATTGTTCTGTAGCCAATCAAAAATATAATTATAAATAAATGTAAGTAAATGTATATAAAAACTATTCTGTAACATAATGAATATCTAAAATGTCATGTCTAATAAATCGAAAATGTCTATACTGACCCATTTAAAAGTAAAAATATTACTAAGATTTGTGGAAAACATCTTGTGTTGCAGTTACTGGTCTGGATCTGTGGGGAGTGTTAGTGGCAACGGGGGCTGTCTGCATTATCTACTGCACCCTGGTCAGTAACTTCATTCGTGTTAATCACAACTTCACTGAATTTTTGTACTGCAATAAACATATCATATGCACATTTTAGTTTTAGCCATCTTTTAAGCGCTCTGAAAAGCTCATAATTAGAAAAATATATAAATAACTATAAATTTAGTGCTCAGGATGTCTATATTATGTATTTAAATGATCATGTGTGAAACTGTTTTCTGTTCTTCGTTTTTGTAACTGTCAATCAACTGTTTCACCTGTGCAAATCAAATTTCCTAAGGGATGAATAAACTAACCTGAACCTGAAATAATCTTTGGGTCAATGGCAAAATGATCCATATATGCTAAGTGTTCTGTTCCTTATGGAACCATCACTGGCAATGGCAACCTCTTAGTTTCTAGAACAAAAATATTAACTTCAGTTAAAGTTGAGTTCAAAATAAAGTCAAATGTTTTTACAGCTGAGATTTTTTTGGGAATCTCAGAAAAATCATTCCATAATTCAGTAAATACTGCAAGAATCCAGGAAAAATAAATTACTTTTTTTGCAGAATAAAATGTTGTATCTATATCTTAGTGTATGTTAATACTACTATAATTAAGATTAATGATCAATGCAGGAGAATTTTATTTTTTTTCTATCTATTATTAGCCTTAAAGGTTCCATGAAGTGCTATGAAATGTGCATTTTTATTCGATGTTTGACATAATCTCAACTGAAACACGTTCAGAGGGTCTTACAAAGAGTTAGCCCTCCCTTTTTTAAAAATCAGCCAGTAGAGTTTTGTTTTATCACTGCTCTGTGAGAGTGGTTGAGCTGAAGTGCATCAAATGAAAAGCAAATGAACAGCATCTTGAAGGGGTGGGTCATGTCAGATACTAAATAGCATTTGATTGGTTATGATGTGATGAGAAACTGTAGTATGAGGTTACGTGAATAAAACGGTGGATCCATTTGGGCGGGAGTGACAAACTACAAGCTTTACATGTTTATATCAGTTTTATATCTTCTAAATGTGAATTTTGTCACTATTTTGGAGCACACTAGTTTATAGATATCCTAAAAACTAAACGTTTTCTTAAGATTAAACTTTAGAAACCCTTTATTAAAAAACCTTTTTTTCACAAATTGAAAAATAAAGTCAAATTAATTTAAAAGTATACACGATTAATTTAATGTAAATCAATGTAAATATGGTCAACAGTTTGTAAACTCATTGATGTCTTTTGTGCTCTTTTTGTCCTTCCTGTGTTTATGGTGTGCACAAAGAATATCCTGCATGATTTATGAATGCGTGTTGGATCTGACTGTATTGTTGTCGTCAGGGAGGGCTGAAGGCAGTGATCTGGACAGACGTGTTTCAGATGATCATCATGTTGGGTGGTTTTGTGGCTGTTATCGCTCGCGGGGCGGTTCTGCAGGGAGGACTGGGGAGGGTCTGGAATGACAGCTTCTATGGAGGACGCCTGGAGACATTCAGGTAAAGAAAACTGGTGTAAAAGCAGGTCACATTCAGTATATACAACTGTTGCAACATACATTTGAACCTTTACAGTGTAATTTGCCTTTTGAGGAATGCATATAAAATTCTAATAATGGCATAGTTTTAAGTAAGGAAACCAAAGTTTGGAAATTGCCTTAAAGCGAGTTTACACAAAACTGAACATCTGTCAACATTTATCCTTCACTTGTCAAACTTGTTTGAGATTCTTTCTTCTGCTGAATGCAAAACAAGATATTCTGAAGAAACCACTGTTATTCACAACATCTATTATTCCCACTACTGAAGTCAATGTTTTTGAAAAAACATAATTTTTTCAAAACTTACAGAGTTCAAAATAACTCATTTTGTGTTCAACAGGATGAAGAAATTACTAAAGGTTTGAAGCCACTTGAGGATGATTAGAGAAATTTTGTCACACAAAATTTATATTTAAGACCCTTTTGCATTTATTTTCCTTCGGCTTAGTCTCTTATTTATCAGAGGTCGCCACAGCGGAATGAACCGCCAACTATTCCAGCAAATGTTTTACGCCTCGGATGCCCTTCCAGTTGCAACCCAGTTCTGGGAAACATCCATACACTCTGGCATTCATATTCACACACACTATGGCCAATTTAGCTTATTCAATTCACCTGTAGCGCATGTCTTTGGACTGTGGGGGAAACCGGAGCACCCGAAGGAAATCCACGTAAACACGAGGAGAACAAGCAAACTTTACATAGAAATGCCAACTCGAACCAGCAACCTTCTTGCTGTAAGGTGACAGTGCTAACCACTGAGCCACCGTGCCACCTGTTGCAGATTTTTATTTATACGTAAAACTTTATCCTTTCTTTTTTTATGTGTGTTTGGAGTATAAAAAAAAAAATAAACTTGTTTTTCTTTAATAAATTTCAGACTATAATTTTTGTTTTCATGTTGATTTTCTTAAAAATAAATAAGAATAGGTTTAATACATTTTAGGTTGTTTTAAAAAATAAAACGTTTTAAGTAAGTAAGTTTAAAAATTATATATATATATTTGTAATTCAGTTTTTATTTCCACAATGAATATATAACTTTTACAATCAGATATAAAAGTACTTTTAACAGCTATTACCCGTATATATCCCCCATCCCTCAGCCCATTATATACACATCAGGAAACGGAGGATAACTATAGACCAAGCAAGTGAATAAATTACATTAAATTTGACTTTCATAGAATAAGAAATATTTTTTTTCACCATTTAATTCAGAATAAATAAACGCTCACTCAAAAATAAGAAGTTGCTGATATGGAAATTTGTTTTAATTATTATTATTAAAATTTCTGAAACGATGATTCTTTGTGTCCAACCTGAAATGTGAAATGCAGTGCACAGCATATATAAGTACACCCCTTACAAATCTATCTGTTAAATTCATATTTTTAAAAAGGAACTATACAATATTATATTTGTGCATATACATAAAATAGTCATTACTAAAGACAAAGCTGGAGCTTATCTAACAATTTGAACTTACGATTACAGTCCAAAAATTAGTACAGCCAAATTTATGTTACAGAAAAATATTAAATACTTATTTGAAAAAGAGTTTTTGTAGGTTGAATTTAATTGTATTATCTTTCAATTTCTAAATGTGTTTGGTGATTAAGATATTATTTTAATAAATATATCTGTTTAATGTATCTGTTTCGTTTAAATGCAGTAAAATGTATTGCCTATATTCACTGAGAAATGGATAAAAATATTCATTTTCAAAATGAATGTACTCAATTATGCTCAGCACTGTAGATGCAAAATAGTTTTTACCATGATGCCACAGAAAGACAACACACATTCCCCAAATAACCTTAGATCTAAACATTTTTTCTTTGTCTGAAAAACATTTTTTAATCATCTTAAGAGCGTTTTACACTATAATGAATATTTTGGGAATGAAAACATTTGCATAGATGTAAAACATTCTTCAATAATCAATAAAGAACCTAACATAACCCTTACCAACTCATACCTCTGAAATGCTCCTTCAGCTTTGACCCTGACCCTCTGAGGCGTCACAGTTTTTGGACAATCGTTGTTGGTGGCAGTTTGATGTGGGCATCCATGTACTCCATCAACCAATCACAGGTCCAGCGCTATATTTCCTGCCGGACAATGACTCATGCCAAACTGTGAGTTTTTCACTCAAAACATGATCAACATTTGATCCTCCAAAACCATTTTTCTTTTCAAATACTTCGAGTGCTTTTTAAGATTTTTACAACTTTTTTCATTACATATTTTTCTTATTTGTTTTAGTTTGGCTAGAATAAAAACCCATTTTGTACTATTTTTTTTCCAGTTTCTACAGAACACTACCGTCCAGCAACTAGCCTAATTAACCTAGTTTAGTCTTTGAATTGCACTTTAAATGGCAAAATAACTACTAAAATGTAATGTATCTTCATAGAAAAAGAGAAAAGAAATCTGTTATAAAAAAAAAAAAAGTTTTTTTAAAAGGTGTTGAAAAAAAATCTCTCCTTCAAAGAGCACTTATTTTGTAAAATAATGCAAGAAAGGTTAATAATTTATTTAGTTTTTATCTGTATATCTGTACTAAAGTTCTTTTTTTGCCCTATTCCCCTTTGAATAAAAGAGACTGCATGTTTAAAGAATACATGTTAACAGTAAATGGTTGCTTGAACAGATCTCTGTATGTGAACATGGTGGGATTGTGGGTGACAGTGAGTTTGGCTATGATGTCTGGTCTCACCATGTACTCCATCTATAAAGACTGTGATCCTTTCACTAATAAAGACGTAGGAGCCACGGACCAGGTAAAACTCATCCCAGCAATAACCTCTTCATGTTTACTCAGTTTACAATTAATTTGAGCTAATAAAATGTTTTGCAGCTCCTTCCTTATCTAGTGATGGACATCCTGGCAGATTTCCCAGGACTGCCAGGTCTGTTCGTGGCTGCAGCTTACAGTGGGACATTAAGGTGAACACTGTTATTAAGATATCTGCTGTAAATCTATGTAAATTCATCTTGATCATTTTGGCACAAACATTAGCATCAGAGTGAAACAACTGAAAAGATTGATTCAAATTCATTCATTTTCTTTTCGGCTTAGTCCCTTTATTAATCTGGGGTCGCCACAGCGGAATGAACCACCAACTTATCCAGCATATGTTTTATGCAGCGGATGTCCTTCCAGCTGCAACCCATCACTGGGAAACATCCAAACACACTCATTCACACATATACACTATGGACAATTCACCTATACTGCATGTCTATGGACTGTGGGGGAAACCGGAGCACCCAGAGGAAACCCACGCAAACATCAGGAGAACATGCAAACTCCACACAGAAACGCCAACTGACCCAGCCGGAGCTCGAACCAGCGACCTTCTTGCTGTGAGGCGATTGTGCTACCCACTGCGCCACTGTGATTCATTTATACTTTTAAAAAAGGAAAAAAATAAAAAAACATTTAAAAATAAAAAAAAATATTTAGCTTGGTAAAACCATAACAGTTTCAAGTTACAATAAGCTTACTTGCTATATGCTAATGCATTTCCATGTGTATGAACATATTTTAATTATTTTTATTTGTAATTATAGTTTAGGGGTCTCAAACTCAATTTGGCAGAGAGCCATTTCAGTAACTGACAATTCATAGGAGGGCTGTTTTAACATTCAAGCACAAGAAAAAAAGTGATGTAATTGGTGCATCTTAGAACAACATACATGATGTTTCTAATTCAAGCACTGCCTCACAAATCAACAAATCAGCACGTTTTTTCTTCACACATTTGCTGAAATATATTTTTGGCTGTTTAAATTAGCATTTTGACATAATTTTGTCATTATTATAATAATAATAATTATTATTTTTCTGTCCCAACCAACTGTTGCTTTACCAAAAGTTTAACAGATAGCGTAAGAACAGAAGAAAAAGTTTGGGAAACTTTACTGGCAATTGTTCGTCTTAGTATCTTTCTTTTTGTAAAACTACAACAAAGGGGGAAAAACAATGACATATTCACATTTACTTTAACATATTCTATTCAACCAGCAGTAAAATCTACATAGTTTTCATATAAATCTAAATAGGCCTATGAGGAAAACCTATTAAATGAGACCATTTGAATCGAATATGAACAAAACTAGCATGTTACACCACCAGCATAACGTGTACGCCATGAAAGAGTTTGTTTAACAAAATACAGGTGGTATAAAGCTGAAATTAATCAAATGATCCTTGAATATTTACAAAAAGAGTACTTATGCACATTTATTTCAATGTTTTAATTAGCCGGAGAAAATTTTCATGTGCGTTACTTCCGAACGCACGCTTAGAAAAAAACTAAGTAAAAAAAATTGAAGTAAACTGAAATACAGGAAAATATAGCGCAATACTTAAACGTTCAATAGGGTGGGGGGAGGGGTTTGAGGGGTGAAAACCACAAGAGGCTATATGCACAATGATAGTGATTCTAAAACATGTTTGGGGGAACCGAATCTTATTATATTCTTGGCGTCAGCCGCGAGTTTGAAACCCTCTAATTCAGGGGTGTCAAACTCAATTCC
Organism: Danio rerio; assembly: GCF_052040795.2. Lineage (NCBI taxonomy): Eukaryota > Metazoa > Chordata > Actinopteri > Cypriniformes > Danionidae > Danio > Danio rerio. The sequence continues at coordinate 51,149,176 of NC_141026.1, read as the reverse complement.
TGGAGGGCCGAAGCCCTGCACAGTTTAGTTCCAACCCTGCTCCAACACACTTACCTGTAGGTTTCATAAAAGCCTGAAGGACTCAATTAGTTTGATCAGGTGTGTTTAATTAGGGTTGGAACTAAACTGTGCAGAGCTGCGGCCCTTTTGGAACTGAGTTTGACACCTGTGCTCTAATAGATCTCATGTATAAACTACAAAGGAATTGTTAGTAACTGATATTATATTCATTTCGAATTTATTCCAACATTGTAAATTTACAGTACTTATCCATAATGTAAACACTAAAATAAAATAAAAACTAAAATATACATAAAAAAACCTAAACAAAATCATTGTGCTTTATCTGACAAAATGATGTTAGATGCTCTAATTATGGCCTGATGTAACAATTTTTTAATTTTTTTAGTCATGTCACACATTGGTTTTCACTGTTAGATCTCTCACAAGTTTGTTTTCAACAGTACGGTGTCGTCGAGTATCAACGCTCTTGTGGCTGTGACAGTGGAAGACTTCATGAAACCTGCATGGCCTTCACTGACAGAACGACAGCTGTCCTGGATCAACATGGGCATGAGTGAGTCCATATACACTAACATCCACATGCTTTCCTTCAGTGTAAAGCAGTGGATAATGGATTGACTTTCATGTGAAAGCTTACTGTATAAGTGTAATAGAAATGCTGCTTGTCTCTAGGTGTGTTCTATGGCGCTGTTTGCATTGGCATGGCTGGTGTTGCCTCCATGATGGGAAATATACTGCAGGTAATACACAAAGCCAACAATTTAATGCAAACGTTGCTTGAAGTTTTGTAAAATCTTCTGACTTTCCTCACTGTATCTAAAGCTCCCTCTGTAACACTTGATTTTGATGCTCCATTTGAGTAGTAGACTGTCTACTTAATATCTGTTGACAGCTCCATCAACAGACATTTAACTGACTATAAGAAACTTTGCAAGTACATGTCAATTTACACTAACCCCAATCCTAACAGTCTATTTATTATCTAATGTAACAAACAGACCACCAAAATAAAGTGTGACCGCTCCCTCTGCTGGTGAGAGACTGTAACAACACACTATTGATCTCTTCCTCCACAGGCAGCTCTGTCCATATTTGGTATGATCAGCGGGCCTCTTCTGGGTCTATACATGCTGGGCATGTTCTTCCGCTGCGCAAACTCCACAGTAAGAAACATATTTACTAGTCAAATTATAAATTATACAGCTAATATTGACTTATTTAAATATGCAGTGTCATTTAAATGTGTATTAGTATCGAACTAAAAGCTACTGTATACTGATTCTCTATAGGGAGGTTTAGCTGGTTTGGCTTCTGGCTTGGCAATAACGCTGTGGGTGGGGATTGGAGCTCAGTTATATCCTCCTTTACCCGAGAAGACCCTCAGGCTTCCCTTGAGTGTGGAAGGATGTGTTGCTCTGAACACAAGCGAAACCACCACTATGACACCATTCAGCACAGTCCTGCAAACCACAACTCCACAGTTAGTATGGCTATTTCTGTTGTTGTAAATACGCAATAAATGAAATTTTTGGAGGAGTCTGTAAAAATTTTATATTATTCAATTATGCTCACCATTGCTGCATTTACTTTATTAAGAATAAAGTGAAATATTTGTAATATTGCTAAATATTATTATGATTGAAAACAACCAATTTCTATTTAAAAATAACTGAAATGTAATTTATTTTTGTGAGGCTAATCTAAATACTCTTATGAATCCTTTTGTCACACGATCCTTCAGAAATTATACCAATCTGCTAGTTTTGGTAACATTAAATCTGTTTTAATTGTCATCTATCAATTTAATGTATATTTTATAGAGAAACCTATTAAACACATATCGTATATTTTTCCTTCACTTGTTTAAATTGAATCTATACACATTTAATTGATTAATAAGCATGTTGAAATCAATGCAAACTGTAATTTCTCATTTTATCCTTTAGGCCAAGACCAGCTTTGGCAGACAACTGGTATTCTCTGTCATATCTGTATTTCTCTCCTGTTGGCATAATTGTGACCATGATCATCGCACTAATAGTTAGTGCAATCTCAGGTAAGATAAGTCTGTCGTATTGTCTTGTTAGTGAGGCAAACATTCAAGCAACATAAACGTTAAGTTTTGTGCTTTAGGTGGCTGTAAGCAGAAGAAGGTTCGACCTGAGCTCTTTATCAGCAAATCAGATCTCATTTGCTTCAGATGTAAAAAATCAGACTCAGAGGTGAGATTTATTAAATGATTTGAAGTATACTTTTTTGTTTCTCTTCTGAAAAGGTTGATGTCTTTGAGAGATTTTACCTTTACATTTGTTATTTACAAATGCTGATGAAGTGATTGCTCTGAAATTTTCCTTTTACACTTAGGACTGGGCAATATGGAAAAAAATGCAATCTCGATTAGTATTTTCTATATTGAACAATAATAATATATATTTTGATATAAGTTGTTAATTCTTCCAGATTTCAAAGAGTCAACAATGACTGAATCCACAAAAATTAGAGGGTCCATTAAAGAGCATAACTTTTTCAGCCAATAAATTCAGTTGCTGAAAATCCAGTACATCACTATTAACACACTTTTAGATTCCCATTGTTGAACATTTTAGCTGGGTGATTGATTGGTTATTAGATCAATATAGAGTAAAGAAATTATCATCAGCGCTTATTGTTATTGACATCAATTTTATTGCGATTCGATATCATATCGTTTATCCCCAGCTCAGCTTTACTTACACTTATTAACTGCATTTCTCTCCTTTTTAGGTGTCAGACCTAATTGAGACTAAGCCAAAAGACAATCAGGGTCTGGACAGTCCAGTTTTCTATGACAATGAAATTGTACTGAAAGAGAAAGACCAGCAGGAGAAGATCACAAAGCTTTAAATGTAACATAAAACCATTTTGCATATGATGTAAATAGTAAATTATAACTGTTTTATAGATATATGTATATATGCATGTGGAAATTGCTAAATTATGATAATGCATCACAAGAGAAGAGAAGCAATAAACGAATAGTAAATATTTCTATTTTTAGGCAAGTATTCTAAATGATATTATAGGGGCTTGCATAAATGATAAATTCTATGATTTTTCTGATCAAGTATGAAATAGTTTGCCCCTTAATATTTTGTTTTATGCTTTGTATTAAATCTGTTTTGAAATAAAAATTGATGAACGACTGTGTCAATCTAATAAATCAGCTCTTACATACAGTACATAAAGAAAAACACAGTACATGTGCATCAGTGTAAAGTATACGCAAGTGTTAAAAATGGCTGAACACCTGCCTCCTCACTGCCGGAAGAGGCAGTCAGGCGTTCAGGCCCGGCCCCTTCTACCTGTTTGTTTGACGTGGAGCCGAGCGAGTTGTTTTCTTTAGGGAGTGGAAAAAGACTCGAGCAGGTGGGGGGAGGGTAATAACTGCTGCGAAGCACTTCCTGCTTATACTACAACAGTTTGTTTCAGCTTACAGGTAAGTTCTTCTCTTGTTTTTACATGTAAATACTGTCTTTATATATAAACTACAAGAACACAAACACTGTGAATGAATGTGAGATAAAAGCGATGATAGTTGTAGAACAAAAAGAGACAAGCAATATCTGTTTTTAAAAAGATTCTGACATGACTTGTTCTTATACTGGATGCAAAGTAATTAAAATTGTCGGCGAGAGCATGAGGCCACTTGAGGAAATTCTGAGATGGTTGGCATCAATAAAAATGGGTCGGTCATGGTTGTTTGTTAGTCTATTCAAAACCATGTGGTTCTTTCTTGTCTTCAGTTTCATGTCAGCGCCATTTTAGTCATTATGAGTCATCTTCTAAATATCTCTGAGTTCTTCTAAACTCACATATTGTGTGCATTTCATTTCATTGTACAGATTGTTCATTTAAATATTGAGCACAGAAGTAATTATTGTTTCGTACAAGAACATGTAAAGTTGAATTAATAAGTGATAAAATACAAAGGAAGTCATGCTGATGCACTTTACCAGAAATAAACATACTTTCGCAAATGGAAAGTTTGCAAACCGCCTAGCAGGAAACCACATGTCAACACCACATACAGATAAAACACAGCAAACTAGGCCATGAGCTGTATGAAACTCTCAACTCTTAACTCTGAACCTACAGTGACTTATGCTCTGTATATATGCTATGTTTTGTTTTAAAGCTGACAGCAATTGCAACAGTCATGGGTGTGTTTACTTTTCGACATTTGGTATGGGGCCAACTAATCTTACTTACATTAGTCTTAAATAAAATAACGGATGCACAACAGACCCATGAGTCACTGAAGAATGCAACAACAGCTCCACCTCTGAATGCAACAGGAAACCACACAGCAAACAATGCCTCAAATGCATCCAGCAATTCAGTATACAGTAATAATACAACAACTCAAAGCAGCTCGACAACCCAGATGACCCCTACTGTCTCCACGAACAATACTTCAGGAACCACCCTGAGCAATTTGACAGTCACAGCATCAGCAGAACACCCAACTACAACAGAAAATGATAAGACAACCCAATTGGTCACATCTTCAACAACCACCACCAATTTAACAGCAGTCGCTTCCACAAACAGCACGGAAAAGGCTACATTGTTAAGCACGAAACCAGTGACCGAAACAACAGCGATAACTTACACAGTTCCAAACGGCACACATTCTGTCATCGACTCTCAAGGTTGGTTTAAACATAAATCAGCAATAAAAATGTAAAGCAAATAAAGGTGTTTACCCTCCATAATTATTCCCGCTTTTACTTTTTCAGCAGGTCTGAATCGTTCAGAGCAGTCTCTGACCATTTTTTTCAGCGTTCTCCTTGGTCTAATAGTTTTGGTAACTCTGGTACACTTTGTGTACAAGTTCAGTAGGAGCAAAGAAAGAAGTATCCAATATACTCATCGCCGTCTCCAGAATGATGATACAGGTAAAGTAAAACTGTTTATGATCTTATTAGCAATGTTAACTAAATAAAGTCCACACAATAGTCTAGAAATAGGTTATATTCTAGGAAAACCATTCATTTTCAACACTATGCCATCAGTCATGCACATTTAATCTAGAGTCTAGTTTTCAGTCATTAAAAAGATGTAATGTTCACTGAAAACTAAGAATAGTATTGTTGTCTGTATATTACATTCACAGGTGAGCCTTTTGCAGTGGCAGATGACACAATGGTCATTTCAGGAGGACTCTATGACGGCCCTCAGATTTACAATCCCACCATGACAGTCCAGAACGAGGAAGAATTCCAGACAGACGCATATGGATTTGCTTCCAGACCCACTCAGTTCCGCTTAGAGTTTCTGAGAGAGGATCAAGACAAAGCACTCGACCATGAGACCTCCACCTTTCAGACATTCCAAGCACAAGACCAAGAGCCTTGAGATCTCAGCAACAAACCACTTTTATTAAAGAAAACAAAATAAAAAAAATCTGAAAATGCTACTTTAAAATGAAGCATCAATTTCAAGAGAAGAACAGTTTATTTTTTGTTAAATTCAACTGTTAAATTGCATTTTTTAAAATCTCCAAATTGATGAAGTCACTGAACAACAACAAAACAATGTAAACAAAGTATTTAACTAACTGCGACAGAACAGGTTATTTAAATAAAGATTTTAAGGTACTGTATATTAAATGATATTACGGAGAAAATCTTTACTGAAACCTTAGAATAAATAATGTAAATATTTTTGCTCACTCAGCAGAAGCTGTAATGTTTAACAAAAACACTTTCAAGCAAAGATTTTGTCTGTTACTTTTTTTTTCTTCTTATCTGAACGGCTGACGGTGGTCCATCCAGCATCTCGCATTCGCTTTATCGCAGCCAGTTTCAACGCTGTACCTGGAGACTTATTCATGAATGAACTCTGCACCTGCACCTGTACATCATTTGCACATGTTGACAGTAAAAAAAAAGAATGATAAAAAGTCAATGTTTAATAAAACTGTTTTAATGTGTGCTTCTTTTTACCTTGTTAAACATGTCCAGGCTCTCTGTGTTTGGATCTTTTGGCTGCATTGGTTTCTTTGATTTAACGGGTCTTGGAGAGAAACTCTGTACACCAGATATAGTATATCAAGAAAGAGTAGCACAAGCCACAAACCTAAATGTCAATGTGTAGGTAAGTTACTAGTGTTAAAAAATTACCAGTATATCATTGCTGTCTGAGGTGTCTGACTTCGGGTCCAGCTTCAAAATATTTTTCTTCCAAGACCCCATAATCGCAGGTGTGGGAGGTGTGCGAATTCGGAATGACTGAAGCAGAAAATAGACTGGCTCATATAAACGCCTAAGATGAATGATGACTAGCGTAAACTGTTCAGGCTGCACCATACCTTTATTTGAGGCGTTGTTCCAGTTGCTTTGCTCCGGGTCCATAATGGGTTATGAAGGACTTCCTGCACTTCTCGCTTACATCAATAATAAAACAAAGAAACTGTTAGATGGTAGATGTGAATAATATGAACATACAAAATGATAATGGAATGAAACCTACAGCAGGAGTGCAAGATGCATTGCTTGTTGGAGATTCATTTTCTTCATCATTTAAAAGATCGTAAACATTCCTCTTCGTGCAGCTAGCTTTAGGTGTTTTGGACATTTTGTTTCTACCTTTCTTTGCTTTGTTGTCAGTTATCTAAAACAAGATTTTTATATTTCACTGTTCTCTTTCAATTGCCATGTACACATTTGGTATTTCAACTGACAAGTTTTGATACCTGCTGAAGTGTGTCTTTTTCACAACGTGACAATGGTGTCTTCAGGACCACCTTTTCTGCTTTTAGCTTTTCAAGTTGTTCTCTCAGCTCATCATTCTCCACTTGCAAGTGGGACAGCTCCAGTTCCTAAATTTAGAGGCATTTATTAGCAGTTATATTTTTAATCCCAAAACTCTTTATTATACCACTAAAGCAGGGGTGTCCAAACTCCATCCTAAAAGGCCGGTGTCCTGCATAGTTTAGCTCCAACTTCCTTGAACACAATCTGGAAGTTTCTAGTATAGCTAGAAAAAGCTTGATTAGCTGGTTTATGCGTGTTTAATTGGGGTTGAAACTAAAATATGCAGGACACCGTCCCTACAGGTCGGAGTTTGGGCACCCCTGAACTAAAGAATCTAAGTCCTGTTATGCAGACTTTATTTGACCGCCACAAAAACAATGTGGATTTATGAATAATATTTCATAATTGAATTCTGATTACCAAATTAAATTGCAAGTTGTTAAGTTAGGCCATAAAAAGTTCAAATAAATACCAGTGAGGCTTTGCTTGCATTGACTTCAGCTTCTTTCATTCGTTTTTCACTCAGCTCTGCATCTTTTTCTTCTAACATTTTGTCATACTCATGCTGGAAAAAAGGGAAAAAAGGGAAAAAACATAACAAATGTGTAAATGCTACATATTTTAGAACTTCAGTGAACATAAAGGAACTTAAAAAAATGAAAAATACCTTGTGCCTCTCCATCAAAGCAACCATGTCTGATATCTTCTGCTGGCATTTGATTTCGGTCTCATCTTTATTCTTCAATGCTTCCGTGGCTGTTTGCTTCAATTTATGCACCTGCAAACAAAATATTTTAAACAATTTAGGATCACTTTATGCTTCTTTTGTAGGTACTGCATTACAATAAAAAATAAAATAAAATAAAAAAAACACCTCAAGGTCGAGTTGTGCCTCAGATGTGGATTTCTCATGAAGGTCTGATCTTATTTTCTGAAGTTCCTCGTTGTGATGTTTCTTAACACGATCCAAATCTTCCTTCAATTCCTTTACCTACAAAAAGAAATGTCAAATATTGTATAATAAGGTATATAAAACACTCTCACTGGATACCATTTAAACAACAGTTGTGACCATGATTGAATTAAACATGATCCATTGACCAAAATAATAGTAAGTAAATGACATACCTCTTTCAGACATTCTTCGTGAGCTTTTGTTTTGGTTTCTAGTTTTGTTTTAAGATTAGTCAGCTAAACAAAAGATAATGACATAATGATTTTGAGCACAACAGTGCATATATGCACAATTTAGTTGTATATGTTTTCTTTACTTTTGTGTCCAGAGCTTTGATTTGCTTGTCTTTCATCAGAAGTTCTTTCTTTGCACCTTTGCCCTATTGGAATTATTAAACATGAATTGTTAGACGAAATACCCTTCCAAACTTCAAGAATTGTAAGTGTATAATAGTATAAACATACACTCTCTCTCAACTGCTCCTGAACATTTCTACTCTCTTCATCTTGCCCAGTGATTTTTGCTGATAAAATATCTACCTGCTCTCTGAAAAATGAAAAGTGTTGATAGTAGAAAACGTAAAACTACAAATAAAACCAAATCTTCAAAGCTGCAATAAAAGGTCTCTTCTAATCTTACTGAAGCTGTCGTTTTTCTCTCTCAAGTTTCTCTACTTCAGTCTTCTCTCTTTCTGCATTTGCTTTGCTTTCCTGTAAATAAACAAAAACATTGTATAAGGTCAAACAGGTCAAATTTCATATTTAAAGCACCTAGAATCTTGATTTATTTTACAAACCATTAGTTGACACTGAAGGACTTTCTTTTCTAAGGCACCACTCTCTGCCTGCTTTTGAATGGTGTCTTTCTGTGTCTGCAGGTCATTAAGCTTCAGTTTCAGCTCCTTATTTTTTTCCCTTGAAGACAAGAAGACAAGTTCCATAACACTGAACAGATCTCACTTATTCTTTAGCATTATAGGAACTGTAACCTGCATATCAGTTTAATCTCATATTCTTTTTACCCTGTTTCCACATAAACGTTCTTGCAACACAATGATCTGCAAATATATTTTGGAACTAAAAGCTAAATTCCATTGCTTGTATAACCACCTATATGCAGACTGTAGCTGTACAGTATATTAAATAGTAAGCATTATATATACCAGACATTTACATTCATTGTTTTTAACATGAGAGATTCAGTTCCAGATTTAAAATAAATAAATAATAATTATATAAACATTTTAAACTTACTTCTCTTGTTTTATGTCCCTCTCCAATTTTTCCACCTTTTTTGATGATTTACAACGACTCTCCAAAGCTCCTGACAATTCTTCCTCCATCTCTTTCAATTTAGCCTAGAATGAGTAGAACATGCAATCTGTTTGACCACATTCATTCACATCCTTTATATCCTAATATTTCCTGTGTAATATAATGAAAACTTAAAACAAAATGTGTCTCAAATGCACAAACATAGAATCAAATTCTTTACCTCTTTCAAACTGACTTGTTCTTGAAGGTTTTCATTTTCACATCTAACTTTAGTCAGGGTCTCCTGCATGCTTTTATTTTCTGTGGTGATGTTCTCTACTGTGTCCTGAGGGAGTTGAATGTTAGTTATGATCCCCATTATTAAAAATTGTTTTCACAAACATTGATGAATGCTTAAAGACTCTCTTACCTTCAAATGATTTGCTTCACTTTGTGTCTCTTTAAGTGAGGTAATAAGTTTGAGTATCTGAGTCTCGCTAGCCTTTAATTCCTCCTTTATGGAGCAAAGAGAGTTTGACTTCTCATCCTGTTACACAAACATTAGCTAAGTTTCCATCCAAAAATGCAAATTAACTTTGTGAAAAACTGGAATGTCACATAAAAGATGAGCAAATAAAGCAGCGTTTCCATCCAACTAGTCAAAAAGAACAAAATCGTCAATGCCTGATTAACTGGCACCTAATATCAACAGTAAAAATGAAATTTGCTGGGTTAGGAGAAGCTTTTCGTTATTTAATAAATGACTTGCACCTCAGCAGACAAATGCTATAACACAATGAATGGCCGGTGGCCTCTGAAGGCATGAGACAAGGAGTGCAGACGCTCTTGACAGTTCTGGAGGTAATTAATAATATAATAACACTAATACTGAAACAGTTAAGGTGTTTTAGCATGACCAAAACTAAATTTCAGATGTTTTACAGTGTGCTCAGCCTTCTGGTTTGCCCATTCTTTCACATTTTTATCATAACATGAACTCTTATAACATCACATGACCATTTTTAATGCACATACTGTAATTTGTTTGGTAAAAGTGTTACCATCATAGTTTATGCGCATCTTTTCTTATCGAATAAAAAGTTTATCCTAATCTGTTATGAACATCTCTTTTTATGTGCATTTTCAAAATGTATGTGCATCTTGGCGTTTCCATAAAGTGATTTTTAAAAAATAGGTGGATGGAAATAGCTATTGTGTTTCATAAATGCATATAGCAAATAATGTGAATGCTCAAACAGCTGTAAATATATACCAGGTCTTTTCTGAGTATTTGTAATTGCTCGCAGTGGTCCACATTTTGGCTCTTGGTAACTTCTGATTGGAGACAGTGGAAACGGTGATGTTAGAATAGTATAAAGCAGCAGCTGTGTTATTTTTTCTTAACACGAACAGTGCTAACACACCTATCTCTGCATTTTTTTCACTGAGATCATTCATCACTGAGCTTAGTTTTGTCTCAAGGTCTTGTGCCCTAAGAAAACAAAGGAATCATGAATTTTTAAAGGTCTTAAATATTGCATTTCTTGCTTACTTGTGCTATGGGCTTGAGCTGGATTTGCAAAACATGCTAGTACTTGTCCTGATATGTTCTCCTTAACATACCTCTGTATTTCAGATGTTAGTGAGGATTGCAAAGAATTCACTGTCAGCTGCATATCCGCAAGTTGGTTTGTTCGTTGCTCTTTGATGTTGTTCAGGTCCTCTATTTCTGTGTCTTTCTTTTGAAGAAGTTTCTCATGGTTTTCCATGGTTTGTTCAAGTTTGTAAGTTAAGGCTCTCTGGTTTTCCTTGGAAAGGTGACATAATATGTAGCTTTTAATGTTTTTACTAGCAAGTTTGAATAATCAGATTTTGTACAAGAACAAACCTCCAGCTCCCATTTGAGCTGCTGTATCACATTGAGCTTCTCTTCAAGTGCTTCTCGGTCCTGTGTAGCACTGTGGAGTAGTTCCTGGTGTTTTCCTATAAAAAACATAAAGAATCTTAAATGACTTCAAGGACATGTTGATACAAATGTTTTATGAATTCATACTTGAAGACTCCTCTAGCACACTGCAGATGTGCTGTGTCTCCTGAAGTTTGAGGGAAACATCTTTAAAATCATTCTCTTTCTTTTGGAGTTTTTCTTGAAAAATGGCAACCTTAAAAAAAAAAAAAAAAAATCAACAAAATGAGTGTTTAGTTACAATAGGGAAACAAATACAGGTGAATGTTACTGAATGTAACACTTTTCAAACTCATAATTATTAAAGCAAACACTGCCCTCTTCAGGATGAACGAAAGACTCATAAGCAAAGGCACTTACCTGCTCCTCCTTGAACTGGCATTCACTCTCAAGCTGCACTTTAAGATCTTCAAACTGTGCAAGGCATTCTCTTACTGCAGGATAGTTTAAATATTTCATTACGTTGTTGCAAATACAGTACATTCGTAAAACCGATGAATAACAGGGTTTCTGCAGGTTTTATCAAGTTAAATTTAAGACTTTAAGACATTAAGACCCTTTGAATAAAATTATAGACTCATAAAGAGCTAAAGACTAAGGAATTTTTCAAATGCCCAATCAAAAAAAGAAATTATTTAATACATTTAATAACACAATAATAAATTAATAATACATTTAAAAAATATTTCTTAGAAAAATAGTTTAAATATTGTGTAAAAACAAGCAACATCTACTTGTATCCATACACTTTTTTCCCCCAAAAACAAACAAACATTTTTTAAAGTTAAAATAATGAACAAATGTTTTAAAAACTATAAAAATCTAAATTTATGCATAACAATCTATCAGGGTCGGAGTCCTCAGCAGTAAATACATGGAGTCCTTTTAAACAAATGTTGATTGTAAGGAAAATAGTTAAACTATTATGATAAAGAGTTTAAAAAATGACCAAATGTTTTATTGACCTACATTGTTGGTGATTGTTTGACCAGATTGGGTATACATTAACAAAGGAAAATTAGGACTTGTTTAAAAAAAGATTTAAGACCTACAACTCAATATTCCAGTAAATTTAAAACAATTTTAACTCAGAAAATTTAGATTTTGGGATTTAAAACATTTTAAGACTTTTTAACACCCCGCAGAAACCCTGAATAATAAAAAAGCACATTTCAACATATCCTGCTGATCTGCTTCTGCCTGCTTCCGAAGACTTTCAAATGCTGCCACCATCCTCTGCAAATTAACAAATTACAGTGCCAGGTAAATAAATAAAAAATATACATAATATATAAAATAGGAAAATAAAAATGATATAGTTACCTGAACATTCTCACTGATCTGCATGAACAGATCATGAGTTTCTTCCCGTTCAGCTTCAACTATTCAGGCAAAATAAAAAACACATTACTGTTCACTAATAACTGGCATCGAATTAATAATTTGCGATTATGCAATATGACATCATGTTATAATGTTCTCTCACACTTACAAAAATTCATTTTCTCAGCAGATCTCTCAAATGTGTCCTTTAGTATGTTACACAAATTTCTGGTTGCATTAGTTCTGCATAATAAAAATAATCATGATAAAAACAATAGTATTATACAAAATGTAACAAAGATTTTAGCAAAGGAGATGTACATACTTATTTCTAAGGTCTTCATTCTCATTGAGTTGATCCTCTAATTTAATGCTTAGACTTTCATTTGCGAACTGCAAAGGACATACATGATAAATTAAGTATTCGTTCTTCAGTATAAGGCAGGCAAAAACAAATGCATGTAATGTACTTGTATTTGCTGATGAAATTTACCTGCAGCTCCTGAATAGCTTTGCGCTGTGTCTCTATGGTTTTTCTGTTCTCCTGAATTTTTCTGTCTTTTTGTGAAATATCTGAATCGGTTCTGAACTTCCAGAGTTTGATTTTCTCAGCTTCATCGAGCAGTTTGGAGTACAGCTGGCTAGATCTTAAAGACGTCTACAATGCAACAACAACAAAAAGCTCCTTGGTAATTTACAGTACTTTGATGTATTTCTATTATGCAATGAATTTTCAACACAGGCCTTAAACCATTGTAAAACATAAAATGAATGTTTAATTCACCCTTTAAGCAATACACTTCAATACAAAATTAAATAAGAATTAAATCAGACCTCTTCCTTTTCCATTGGCAAGACTGCAGCCTTCTTCATACCCTCTTGAAGAATAAAGGAATATGAATAATGTACATCCAATGTTGCTTTTAAGAATGACATTCACATAAAGCCAAATATTTATTACAATACACCTTTGAATTTATTTAAACCTTACCAGCTCTTGGTGACTTAGTAGGAAGCACCATTTTGGATGGAAATGGCAGGCTCGTCTCCATATCTGAACACTTACTATAACTCTACAAATAAAAATACTGGCATCATCCAACAATTAAACGCTCACACAGTAGTTTTAGCAGCCAGAGGTCAAATAACGTTAGCAACATTGTACCACAAACAAAGAAGTTTGCCAACCTGATTTGAAGCAGAAAAAAGCGTTTTTTCTTCAAACAAGCCTGTTTCCTGAGGCTTCACTGCAGACACTTGATGTAAATGAGCTCTTGAGGGCACCAACAGTTTGAAGTTGAATGCTTTTTGCATGCTGTGGAGTCAAACGAAATATATCACTTCAAAAACCCTCAGAACTATAACGTTACACCGAAATGCTTTAGTGTTGAGGTTTTCCCCTTTGACATGCTAGCAGAATAAGAAACGTCGAGTCGAGTAGATGCGATTGATGGAATTCGGCTGATAATAAAAGCAAAAAAGACTGCTAAAGTAACCTTATTTGTTACTGTTGTTTTATTATAAGTCGCGTTTATGTACGTAAACATATTTTTAAAAACAAGTTTTACCTTTAAACAAGTCACCAAAGCTTCTCGACGGACTTTGTGTTGAATAGGACTCTAATGACCACCAACGGTTTTTAACTGACCTCCGTTTGAAACGCGTGACGTCGATTTTAAATTAATTGATTCAACACAGCTGTCACATCGCGCAAACAAATAGTCATATAGACCATTTCAGTGTGTTCATGTTGATGTCGCTGGCCCATAAGCATTTCAAACTATTTCATAACTGTAGCAAGAGGTAATTCTGTCATAACTTAGCGTTAAAGCAGCTGTCATAACATTATTAATACGCTACGTGCCATTTTTTGGACTCTCGGAAAGCTATAGAAATAAAAAATGTAAAACTGGAAGAGCGCGGTTAAGTTGGTTTGGTTTTCGATACGTTATGGCATTGTTTACATCCGTCAAAATGGTCAATAACATGTTCAACAGTCTTCAGGTCATCTGAATTTGGAAACATTAAGTGGAAGTAAAGTTACTAAAAGATACATTTTAATAAGTAATACAGAAGATGGGTATCTTTTAAAATTTTACACAGAATTTATCCAGTAAAAGATTTATTTGAACGTTTTGAAGTGGAGAAAACTCTTGCAATTTTTGTCGTATTGTTAGAGAATCTGTTACTCATTTGTTTTTATAATGTGTTTATTCAAGATTATTTTAGTCCAAATAAGACATGCTCTATAGGTGAATTGGGTGAGCTAAATTGTCACTATGGTGTATGTGTGTGAATAAGAGTGTATGGGTGTTTTCTAATGATGAGTTGCAGTTGGAAGGGCATTCGCTGCGTAAAACATGCTGCATAAGTTGGTTCATTCTGCTGTGGTACTACACTGTGTAACATTAGAAACAGAAAAGCTAATAAATATGAAGCATTATGTAAATTTTATTTGATTTAATAAATGTCGTGTTATTATTATCTTACCTATTGATTTATTTTACCCCTGACATCTGTTTATACTTGATTAAATAGCCAATATAATTTCTCTCATTTTTATTTATTTTGTCCATAATTGGTGGTGTAGTGGGAAGCGCTGTCGCCTTACAGCAAGAAGGCCGCTGGTTCGAGCCAGCTATGTCAGTTAGTATTTCTGTGTGGAGTCTGCATGTTCTACCCTTCAGGGACGGATTTAACCAATAAGCAAGGTAAGCAGCCGCTTAGGGCTCCAGGAAATCAGAGGACCCCTAAATAAATACCTAGAATTATACCTATATAACATTTTTCCTATTGTAATTTGTATGATGAAAATTTGGATGTAGTTATTACATCTGCGCAAATGTGTCCCCCACCCTTAATCATGGACCAGACAAATCAGTAGATTTAATTTGAAAAACTAAATTCTTCATTTATTGAATTAGTTCAATTTTTAGTTGTGATTTCATATTCAAAAGTTTTATAAGATGTTACAAGATGCTTTACATGTTATTATTCTGCATTAAAATAAAATGTAGAAAAGGAGAGCAAGTTATATAACGGTGAAAAAACAGCAAAATAAATGAAAGTACAAAAGTTGCATTTTAGAACTTTAGGGCCACATGGCTGGAATTGCTTGGGGCCCCAAATCACTAAATCCGTCCCTGCTCCCCTTGTTCACGTCGGTTTCCTCCGGTTTCCCCCACAAGTCCAAAGACATGTGCTATGAGTGAATTGGGTGATCAAATGCCCGTAGTGTCTGGGTGTAAATGAGTGTATGGGTGTTTCCCAATGATGGATTGCAGCTGAAAAGGCATTCGTTGCATAAACATGCTGGATAAGTTGCCGGTTCATTCCATTGCGTTAATGAAGGGACTTAGCCGAAAAGAAAATGAATGTTCATAATTGTTGAGAGATGTATCTTCTTTCTTCTCCTAAGTTTGTACATGTTTACAATAAAAAAACAGCTGTTGGACAACTCACAATCGAAATGCACACTTGTCCCAAATCAGTCAAAACTTATCTAAAATTAAATATTTACCCTACAGTTTGTTATAAAGAATCATAATTACAACATAATTGTCCTCTTTGCTGGCATACAAACGTTTGATGAGAAAAACATCATTTTAATTTTCTCAGTTTATGTGGATCCACATGGAGTTCAGAGTAAGCCTCTTTTATTTTCAAATTAAGTTCACATTTGTCATGTACAAATATGTGGTTTTGCTTCATAATTAAAGCGTATAGGCTACATTCTTCATTATTTAGGCTAAATAAAAAATGAAATGTAATAGCTTAAAATGTAAGATATAATTGCAAAATATACAAGAAAGGTTAAAATATTAAGTCAACGGATAAATTATTAATTAACTAAACTATAATTACATTATAATAGCAATATAATATTAAATATGAATTAAAATATGTGTTGCACAAGGGTCCAAAGGTAATGTAAACTTTGACGAAAATAAATCCACACTCTCAGAAACAAAAGTACAGGAACTTTCACTTGTCAGTATCTTTTCAAAAGATATATACACTCACAGGCCACTTTAATAGGTACACCTGTCTAACTGCTTGTTCAAGCAAATGGCAGCAACACAATGCATTTAGGCATGTAGACATGGTCAAGACGATCTTCTGCAGTTCATACCGAGCATCTGAATGGAGAAGAAAGATGATTTAAGTGACTTTGAACGTTGCATGGTTGTTTGTGCCAGATGGGCTGGTGTGAGTATTTCAGAATCTGCTGAAAATTTACTGTATCTATCTGAATATTGGGATTTTCACACACAGCCATCTCTAGGGTTTACAGAGAATGGTCCAAAAATGTGAAAATGTACGGTGAACAGCAATTCTGTGGGCGCAAATGCCTTGTTGATGCCAGAGGTCAGAGGAGAATGGCCAGACTGGTTCAAGCTGATAAAAAGACAACATTGACTCAAATAACCACTCGTTACAACCGAGGTATGCAGAAGAGCATCTCTGAACATGTCTCATGTCCAACCTTAAGGCAGATGGGCTACAGCAGCAGGGGACCACACCGGATTGCCACTCCTGTTGGCTACAATTCGCACAGGCTCACCAAAATTCAACAATAGAACATTGGAAAAATGTTGCCTGGTTTGACGAGTCTCGATATCTGCTGAGAAATTCGGATTGTAAAATCAGTCAACAACAACATGAAAGCATGGATCCATATTGCCTTGTATCAACAGTTCAGGCTGGTGGTGGTGGTGTAATGGTGCGGGGGATATTTTCTTGGCACACTTTGGGCCCATTAGTACCAATTGAATATCGTGTCAACGTCACAGCCTACCTGAGTATTGTTGCTGACCATGTACATGCCTTTATGACCACAGTATACCCATCTTCTGATGGCTACTTCCAGCAGGATAATGCGTCATGTCATAAGGCGTGAATCATCTTAGACTGGTTTCTTGAGCATGACAATGAGTTCACTGTACTTAAATGGCCTCCACAGTCACCAGAACTCAATCCAATAGAGCAATTGAGATGCTGTGTAATTGGAGATTTGCATCATGGATGTGCAGCCGACAAATCTGCAGCAACTGTGTGATGCTATCATGCATTTTAGTGCCCAAATGTACCTAAAAAGTACCTTTGAGGTAACAACATGGATCCTTCAGGTACAAGTACGTATCTTTTGAAAAGGTACTGCCCTAGTGACAGCTCCTGTACCTTTATTTCTGAAAGTGTAGTAGTATAGATAGCCTACATGGCTGTTAATAGTTTATTTCTATTTTTATTGGATTTTAAAATCCAAATAATTCCCAAAGCTAACTTAACTTGTTACAGCTTCAATATTAACTTTGCATTTTGATTATAGAACTTAACCAAAGAATCAAAATGCACTTACCTTACCGAAGACTCAACAGGACACTATAGGCTTAAAGGAGATGAAGCAATTCTTTATAGAATGAGATATGTTTTAGCCATTATTAATCAACAATCAAACAATATTCATTTAAACTGGCTCTGACAGATAATTATTTGCCATTTCAAAAGCAATTTACCATAAGACTATAAACAAATACTGCATTTACAGTGTTTTAAACAAGAACAGTCTTTCATCATTGCATTTCTAGACTTTCTTAAGGACAAGAATAAACAAAATAGCTGTCATTGATGAAAAAAAAACATCGCACACTAATATTGAATTAGATTATCAGACATATTAGTTTGTTGTGCATTTATTATGTTATTGTTTTGAAAACCCATATTTAGTGTCACACACACACACACACACACACACACACACACACACACACACACACACACACACACACACACACACACACACACACACACACACAAAGTCTTTCACATTTTACTCAAAACAAATTCAGTGGGGTTCAGGTTACTGGTGGTTCATTCCTGTGTTAAAATAAACAGTTATTCTAGAATATTAGCCAGATAAATATTGGCATTAACATCCTGGAACATATAACATCTACAGATATAGTTGTTTAAAAGAAGAAAAATGCTATACTGCATCAGTTGGGGTGAAAATAACTGCTGCCAAACATTTAACAAGTCAGAAACATTTTAATTAATGCAATAAAAATCTAATCAACATAACTGTGTCTTTTTTGAGCCTGGTAGTGCATTTGTTAAGTTATATATTTAACTAACAGACCGAAACAATGTGCATATCTACCACTTTCTAACTTCTCAAGTGCCTTATTTGTCAGAAATCCAAAAAAAGATAGATAAATTCCTTATATGATATGATTCAATCTCTCTCAGTGTACACTAAATGCCTCAAAATAGATATACCACAGTTCATTTCCTACAGTATTGGCATACAGTATGTTGTGAACTAAAGAAAAGTTCTAAAAATAAAATGAAAAATAAATCAAGTGCATGGCCATGTGCTTACGCAAGGCACTGAAATGTTTGCATCACTGTCTCTGTAACCTGTATAGTCCAAGATGGAGACCTGGCTGTAATCGAATCCATAGACTGTACAGAAATGTAAGGATGATCAAGAATAACGAGCAGTGTCACACAGCCTCCTCTGCAGCATTGTCTTCAGCTGCTTTCAATGCCTCTTCAACCTCTTTTCCAGGGTCATCATGCTGATTGGCTTTCTTGGACTCCTCTTTTGCTTCTCTTTCCAGTAGTTTGTAATTGATGCCCATTCCGACAAACAAAAACAAGCTGCCGATCAGCAGGACAATCCCACAGCCCATGTAAGTGTACTTGTAGTCATGGTAGATGTCATTGAACTTCCCTGTAAGGGCAGACAATGTGATAATAAAAAAATCCATTATACATGATTAGTTTTAATGAAATTAAATAAAAGTTATTTTAAAAAGGCTGATAATAAATCATGTCTTATTTGTTTCTAATTAAATATATTTTGGGGTTTTCTAGACACTCAAAGCACTTTACTCCTCATCCACCAGTGTGCAGCATCCACCTAGATGACACGACAGCAGCCATATTGCACCAGCTCACACATTAGCTGATTGGTGGAGAGGAGACATTATGAGATGAGTGTTTATGATTGTGGTTATGAGGCCATGATGGCCAGAGGCCAGTGGGCAAATTTTGCCAGTATGCCAGGGCTAAACCCCTACTCTTTTTTTTTTGCTCACTGAGCACTATAGTCCTCATCAATATACTGGGCTGTTAGAACCAACACAGGCCCTGAGCGCCCCCTGCTGGTTTCACTACACAACTTCCAGCAGCAACCTAGCATTCTTATATGGTTTCCCATCCAGACACAGCCCTGCCTAGCTTAAGTATGCGACCATGTGAGAGTTGCAGAGAGCTAGCTGCCAGTGCTAACTTGTAAATAAATATTAATTAAATATGTAAATAAATATTTTACGTAAAAACAACCTTAATGGAAAAAGGAAAAATTCATTTAGGTCAAATACATTTAGTTGACAGTTTCTTTGGGTTGAGTTAAAATCTATCCTGAATTTCTTATTAAAAACTATTGATTAAGGTGATTCTGGGCTCTTTTTATACACATCAACACTTTTAGGTAAAAACCTATCCGAAAATGTATTTCTGGGGTAAATGTAATTTCTTAGTTTAAAAATTAATAGATGCAGAGATTTCTCTGTTTTTGGGAACATCAAAATTTTAAGTTCAAATGAATTAGAATGCAAAAAGGAAAATCAGTGTCTAAGGTCAAAGTAGTTGACGCAGGCGCTTCTGTAGACTTTAGTAATGAACATTAGGATTTTAGTTCAAAATTTCTTCTTGGAAAAAAAGCAGTTGATGCAGATGCTTCAAAACTTTTTCAATAAAAATCATGATTTTAGGGGAAAAACTAATCAGAATGTATAATAATTTTTAGGTTATGTGACTCATAAAAGGTTTAAATATTAATTCATAAATTTACTTTAAAAAGTTATAGTAAAAAAAAAAAAAAAAAAAAAAAAAAAAAATATATATATATATATATATATATATATATATATATATATATATATATATATATATATATATATATATATGCTTTGTTTTGAAATTGATTTTAGGTTAAATTTTAGTTGTAAACAGATGTTTCTGTGGACTTTTGTAATTTTAAGTTACTATTTATTTATTTATTTATTTTTTAAAAAACTAAAACTGTAAAAAACTGTAGACTATCGAAAAAATATACAGCTTACAGGGGCTAATAATATTAACCTTAAAATGGTTCATAAAAATTAAAAACTGCTTTTATTCTAGCAGAAATAAAACAAATAAGACTTTCTCTAGAAAAAACATATATATTATCAGACATACTGTGAAAATGACCTTGCTCTGTTAAAAATCATTTGGGAAATATCTAAACAAAAATAAATCAAAGAGGGGCGAATATTTCTGACTTTAACTATATATCAGTGAATCAATTTCCTGAACAAGTATTTACAAACCTGATTTACTCTTTGTAATTTGTGTAATTTTGTCTTTTTCAAGAGGGTTTTGGTTTTCTAATGGTGGATCTCCGGGGATTGACAGCTTGTCATGTCCTCACACCAGTAAACATGTTATTTGGTTGGAGATGAAGGTGGAGGGGAAGACATTATCACTCCATAAATATTACAACTGCAATTTTAATTCTGATTTCATGTTGCCATCAAATCTATAAGATGTATACCCACACCATGCTTACCTAGTAAAGGAGGCCCCAGTAACACCGGCCCGCATTCCACAATCGTCACCAGTCCGACAGCACTGGAGAACCGCTGAGCCCCAACGAGATCCATGAGGGTCTCGAACAGCACCGAGCTCAACCATCCAAAAGCAAACCCAAAGAAAATGGCATAAATCACAAAGCCGGTGTAGTCTGTGGACAGAGGCGCAAGCAAGTGGCACACACCATTGAGGAGAATAGAAGCAGCGAAGAAGTGCTGCACCCTCGGTCTCACCCATTTTGTGTTGGCGACTATTCCCATTGACGGCCGTGCGACCATATCAACAAATGCCAGAATAGAGAGCAGAAAAGCCGCCTTCTCCCTGGGAATTTGCTTGCTCTTAGCGTAATTACTGAGGAAGACAAGAGGAGAGAAGAGGCCGAAGAACATGACCACATTCCCCAAAAGGTAAAGCAAAAAGCCACGGTGCTTGAAGAGTGTCAGATCGATAAAACCATTGATGACCTCGACCACCGTCTTTCGCTCTTTGGCTCGGCTGTTACTGTTGTCGGCCTTAACAGCAGGTTGGGGTTTTGGCCCAATGGGTCTCATGAGTGATCCTGCGACACAACAATTGAGCAAAAGTCCACCCAGGATCAAGAAACTCCCTCTCCAGCCAAACTGATCGAAGAACCATGTGTTTAGAGGAGCTAGAGTTGACAGGAAGACCGGGCTTCCTGCCATAGCGATGCCATTAGCAATTGGACGCTTTTTGTAGAAATATTTGCCGATCATTGTGAGAGCTGGGTTGAGATTAAATGCGAGTCCCAGACCTGGAAAACATCAAAACAAATGGTTGTGAAAAAATGAAATCAGGTCCACGGGGTGATATTAAAATGTCATGATTGTGTAACATCAGCAGGAGCGCTATTACTGCAAAATTGCAACGGATGAGAGAGTAGATTTTTTTTTTTTTTAAAGAAATAGCATTTTGTTTTAATTATACCTCCCACAACACCAACACAGAAGTATAAGCCCTCAACGGTATTGCAAAATGAGGCAGCGATGAGCCCTGCTCCTGACAGACACCCTCCTAAAATCATGATAGGACGACTTCCATATTTGTTGACCAGGATACTGCTGACAGGACCTGAAGAGGAGAGGATTTACACAAAAACAATATACAATAATAAACAGCTATGAAAAAATATATGAAGAGGCCCCTTCTCAGTTGTCTACACTCTCAGACTAAAAGGTACATGTAGGGTTGTTGCGATACCGTTAATTAATATTACAATACTATAACAGCTGAAGTGTCACGATACCAAGTAGTATTGCGATAATGTTATTCATAACTAAAATTTTAAAGAAAATTGTCAGACATACTATATTTTACGTTATAATAGGCTTACTTTAATGTAATTCATAATTTCCTTAAGGCCGAAAAGTATTATTTGCACCCCACTTTACCTAAAATGTATTAATTTTTGGGTTTATTTTGTAGATAAACACAAACAAAAATACATTAAAATAAAAATACAGATTATACAAAATAAAATCTGTCACAAAAGAAACTCCAACATAATTAGGCTACATGAAGTGGTCAAAAATTGTTTCAATGTTTCCGGCTGCTATTTTGGGTTTTCCAACTATTTTTTTTTTTCAGTTTTCTAAGGTAACAATCCAAAGTAATTCAAAATTTCTGTTTGTTAGTTGTATGTTGAAAGAGACTGTTGTGGTCGCTAATAAATCATATCAACAGGAACAGAAATGAACTGATTTAGATATGCGTTTGAAATAAAGCATTAGAAAACGTGCAATAGGCTCTACACAGTTTTGCAACCTTAAAGAGCTCCACAGACTATTCAAATAAAATGTTCTATTGTTGCACAAACGTGTGAGCATTTTAGTGACTTTTCCACAGGTAACATTATATATTGAAGATAAACCATAAATGACGATACTACTGTTAACAAACTACAGTGGCACCGCCAGTATTTTGGAGCCATAGTATGCGATACTACCATAGCATTGGTAAACCGTGCAACCCTAGTAAATGATGGTACAAATAATGTTCCTTAAGGAACAGTTTTGTACCTTTGTAAAAGTTGTACCTTATCCTCCTGAGACCCAAAGAATTTTTTTTTCTGTGATATCCTACATCCTTTGGGTTAAAAAAAAGGGTTTTTACACTTTGTTTTTTTTTTAATTTTACAGCATGTCCACTACAGTGGACCACAGGACCATTTTAGTTTGAAACGACCGCCACTCAGACAACAAACTGTGCAGAATATGGCTGTAACGGGATATTAATCCAATACTGATGTAACAAAATTATTTTTTCCCTTTAGTATTGAAATTCCTAAAACAGTTTAGTCTAAAAGAGAGCCAAACTCTCTAAAAAAAAAAGAAGTGATGTTAATCCAAAACAAATTTAACATAAAAGCAATTTAAAACTGATTGTCATTCTCTAATTGTCTCTATTTCTCTAATTGGCTGATTGTCCGACTCTAAATCAGAGTCTCCCTCGTCTATCTTATAAAGCATCCTCTCTGCTTCAGTTCTGCCCCCTACAACATGCAGTCATTAATTACATTAAGATGGTCCTGGTGTCCACTATAGTGGACATTTAAAAAAGGATTATAAACACAAACAAGTTGAAAGCTTAATGTATAGTTCCTGACACTTTAATAAACAAACAAATATGTAATAATAATAGTAAAATAACATTTATAAAGCAAAATTTTACATGCCTCTCTCCTTCCCATAAAATGTGAATTTTTGTATGTCGGCCATTTTGAATGCAGTGTAAAAAGTGGTTCCTAGCATGCCAGCCAATCAAATGACATATCACTAGAAAGCCCAGAATGTCCTTATAATAGTACAACAGGACTTGACAGAGTAGCTAAAAAAATGTAAAGAAAATTCATGAAAACGCAATTTCCACTACAGAGAACACAAGTCAATGGGCGTGATTTGGATTTTGCATAATTTCAAAAAATCTTCAAGTTTCAACTGATCTCTGGACTTCATTAATAAACTGATCCTTTCAATACTTTCCTTTATATAAATAAAATTAAGGATTAAACATATCAGAATTTTGTTATCGGCCCAATAACAATGGCATTTATCAGCCAATATCAACATAGCTGCAGATATATTGTGCATTCCTACATTATTTAAAATGGTGACTCGTCGACCCACGCCTTGACTAGTGAACAAAGGAGCTGATTGAGATGCACCCATTGATTTATAAAGTTAGTGTGCTTGAAGATTACATTGTTGTTGAATAGCATGCTTGAGATTAGGTAACAAAATATGTGGTGTGTGAAGACAAATCAAGGTACAAAAAAAGAACAATGGTTCGAGAAACACCCAATTCCAACTTATCAAGACATTCAATGGGAAAGAGAACAGAACGTAATTCTGGACTTGATTTTATCCATTGGGAATTGATGGGGTTGGCCCAAATAACTACTTCAATTCTCCAGATGTGATTCTTTGGATTTATTTTTGGCCACTCAAATCCTCCTTAACAGTGTGTTAAGATACGATAGACAAATGTCCATTTCCAGGCTGATTCACTACACTCCCAGTTTGACCAGGAGATTCCTTATTATTTCCCTAATGGATATTCAGTGCTATTTTCGTAATTACACATCCTATTTTTGGAAACTCAACAACCTTTTGCCACAAATCACAGCAGTGTCTTTATTCTTGCCCATTGTGATGAATGACTGAGGCTGTGTGCAAAATGACCCCTATCCCTTTAAAGTCTTCATAGAATAGAGTTTTTTTTTAGATGTTAGTATCAGTATGTTAGACTTAAGGATATCTAAAAGCAAAGTTTGGTCATCACCTCATATACCTCAGAATCTCATCAAATATTCTGACCAATCAAATGATTTCTAGTATCTGACTTGCCCCGCCCTCTTCAAGACACTATTGCTACAGTATGAACTCAACCAAAAAAGGAAAGGAGCTACTCTATACTCTCTACTCAAGCTGCTAGAGAATAGCCAAAATTGACAAAACAGTTGAAAATCTAATCCATCTCAGGGATTTAACAGCCATCAAACTAAATGGCATCATTTCTGGTGCTCCAATTCACTCATTTAAATTCACTCTTTCAAGTGGATTATATTAGAGGACTAATGTAGGGAATAGGGAATAAGGGCATACGGGTGTGATTTCAGATGCAGTCTAAATGAGTTTAGTTTGTGTGTATAAAATTCAATATCAAAATGGCACTTTTACCTGTTCCCTGGTGTACTAAACACATGTAAAATCAAACAGAAATATACATTGTTAAGAATTTCCTGTAGAATATACAGTAACTTACTGGCAGACGTTACCAGTAACTTACTGTAAATCAATCACAGCGAAAATACTGTATTTACATTTACAGCACCATTCATCTTGCTGTATGTATTTACAGTACTGTACATCTTTGCTGAAAAAATATACAGTAATTTTCACAATGCAATTTAAAAATGCAGTAACATACTGCATAACTGTCCTACAGTAAAATTCAGTTCATAATACACCTAAATACTGTGTAATTACAAAAATTGTTAACTGTAGTTGTTGTGCAACCTTTCCTCTGTAACTTACCGTAAATAAATAACACCAAAATTACTGTATTTACATTGACAGCACCATTTATCATGCTTTATGTATTTACAGTATTGTATATATATATGGCAAAATATACAGTAATTTTTACAATGCAACTTTAAAATACAGCAACATATTGCATACCTGTCTTACAGTAAAACACAGCTTATTTTACAGCTAAATAGCGTGTAATTTGCAAAAATAGTAAACAGTGAATTCATTGTTTGCACTTTAACAGAAGTTTTATATATTTTTTTTAATAAAATGGTGATATTTTTGCAAATGTTTATTCTCCATAATAACAGGAGACCACAAACTTTGAGCAAAAGATCCATGGGTTTAAACAATAAACACTCTTTTTTTTATGGCCTTTCCCTCTCATATTTACCATACAGGATCAATATCGACAGTAGGCAATTTTATCTTAGTGACTTATTCATAAATCACCAGAAATGTGTAATGATAAAACAAAACAGTCTGTGTTCAGGCCACCAGAGGGCATTGCAGATCTGCAGAGATGAACAATAGAGTTTGACATTGCATATTACTGCAGTAATCATCAAACTGCAGATTTTGCTGTTTCCAACCATCAACCGAGCAGAAGATGTTACATGTGAAATGCAGAGGCTGAAAGACCGATCTTTAAGTTAATATTTCAGATCTGTTTCACCCCATCGCAAACTTCAGCCTCAACAAACCAAACTGATATGTTGTGATACTCCATACCGCAGCAATCCCAGAGGTATTTCCAGTTACGTGCTTGTTTTAAGACTTCATGTACTGAGTCCAAATCCTATCATGAATGTAGGAAGGAAGCCTGCTAATCATGTATAAAGCGGGGAGTGATGCACGTCTTCAGCTTCCAGTACAATAGACTGCCTTGTTTGCCTCTCTAATCCACCTCATACAGCGGGGGCGAGAGTCACTGCGAACATGTAGCAAAGAACACATTAACACATTTATTCATGCGCAAGTTCATTAGAGGCACATACACAGCCTTATAGTTTACCCCACAATGACTACTTATAACAGTACTTTACTACAGTACTTTAACCAGATTTAGGCAATCATGCTCAGACTGTACTGTTGGATTGGGGTGGGGGGAATGAACACTTTTCTGATGGTGTGTGCTTGTTGTGAATTTGTTGATCAGTATATCTAAGAAATTCAATAATAATAACAATAATAATCATTCATTTATTCATTAATTTCCCTTCAGGCTTAGTCCATTATTTTTCAGGAGTTGCCACAGCGGAATGAACCGCCAACTTATTCAGCATTTGTTTTAAACAGCGGATGCCCTTCCAGCCGCAACCCAGTACTGGGAAACACCCATACACTCACACATTTACACACACACACTCATACACTAAGGACAATTTTGTTTTACCCAATTCACCTGTATCGCATGTCTTTGGACTTGTGGGGGAAACCGGAGCACCCAGAGGAAACCCACGCCAACACAGGGAGAACATGCAAACTCCACACAGAAACCAGGGACTCGAACCGGCAACCTTTTTGCTGTGCTGCCTACAATAATAATTATTATTATTATTTGAATTACTTAATAAATATTTAATATCAATGTTTGTACAATTAATTTTTTTCATATTACTACTATTTCTTATAATCCTTATTTACTTATATTTCACTTTTTCATACTCATTTATATAATTGTTTCATTATTTTTGCTATTTATTTGCATACTTTTACATATGAATTGATTTGAATGAATGAATTTATTAAATCATATCATGTTAAATAAATATATTAAAATTCATTTGTAATAATTAATAATCACTTAAATAATATAATATTTATTATTATTAATAATAAATTATTTAAAATACAATTAAATTAAAATTGGTGGGATGGATGGCGTAGGGGTGTCGTGGACAAAAGTGAGTGGGATAGGGGTGCCGCAGACGTACGTGAAGAGGGTTGGGGAGTCGCGAAGAAAGTGGACGGGGGTGATTTAGGGAAGGGGGGATCTGTAAAATGAGGTGCCGGATCTTGAGTTAAAATTAAGCCCTGGTTATACTACATATACTTCTTCTTCGGAAGTGGGTGTGGCAAAATGACTCGACAGCGCCACCTATGCACATTAGATAGACTGGCCCCCGAGCTATGTTCCACGCACATGCACGAAAATTGGCACCCACATCTAACATGCCAAACCCTACAAAAAGTCTCTTGGCGCAAAATCCTAACAGCAAGTAAGGTATTATTAACTTCCTCCACCAAAAAAGTGCAGTTTTTGCCATTTCCAGGCATTTTAACAAACTCTTCCTAGGGATTTAATCGGATCAACACCAAAATTGTTTTTGTCATCTAAAGGTCTTGGTCATGTTAAATTGCGAACATCTAGAGTTTTTGTTGAAGGCCGTGTCCGTGGCAGCCTTGCAAACTTTTCGCCATGGAACAGGAAGTTGTTATAACTCAGGCATGCATTGTCCGATCCGCCTCAAAATTCACAGGTTAGATTCACACAGTCCTGACCAGAGCATGAATACATGCCAATATCCAGTTACAGTTATAGTGCCACCTGCTGACAACAGGAAATGACATGTTTTACAGTGTAACAAACTTCTCCTACAAATTTTATCACCTTGAATCCATGTTCCATTAGTTTAGTACAAATTCCTTTGTGATGCTATTTGTGAAGATCTAGAGTTTTCGCCGAAGTGCGTACTGTCTGTTGCGAACTGACAAAATTTAGTGCTTCGCCATGGAGGAGGAAGCACCTATAACTCAGTCAAACAATGTCTGATCTGCCTGAAAATTCACAGGTTCGATGGGATTCCTCTCCTGAAGGCTCTGTCATCCTGAGGCCACCAGGCGGCTGTAAGCACGGGTGCGTGGTCTCTTTCATCTCTGCTTGCAGCTTTAATTTAAACTTTGAAACTACTTCAAACTTTCAGACGAGGCTTTGTCAAGCCACCATAAAGTTTGTCCACGAATTTTAATTTTCAAGTCTTATTTAATTTTACATTAAGAAAATAAAAGTTCCATTTGCAGGTTATGTACAAAACCAAACAAAAAACGAATCTACAGAAATACAATATCTCTAGAGAAAGAGAGTGTTTTGAGTTTCAATGCAAGGGTCCCAAATGTAAAATTGCTTAGGGCCCCCAAATCACCCAAGTCTACCCCTGATTTTGCAGCCCTACAGTATATATACACCCATCTGCACAAGCAAAAAACAGTTCAATCCACCAACACTTTAGTATATAGGAAACCTGTATGAGAACAATCATTATAGATGCAAAAATGACTAAATTACCTTTAACTATTCAACTTCCAGAGCAGTTTGCAGTTTTTTTGCACTTACTTTAGTACAGTTTAAAAACAAAGTCAACAAAATTAATTTGACTGCAAATGCACCACAGGCCTCCTGATTTTCCATTTGAATATTTACTAAACTAAGCCCTGGGGTGGCATTAAACAAAACCTCTCTCCTGACAGAGCAGATCAGTCCGCGTTCATGTAAATACCCTCATATCTGGACTTCTCTCGCTCAAGGCAAACCTCCTCTGGGCTGCCCGGGTCACCGACAACAAGCTTTACTGCACTAGAGGTCTATGCAGGAAGATGTCTTGGCCTCGAATGCCAAAACAACACATCGCTGGTAAAGAAATGAACACCTTCTGACAGTATTTAGCTTAGAGGGCGTTCAGACCTCCTCACAAACGGTGGCTGAGACAGCGGCTGTTTATGTGAACAAGGAGAAAGGGCATCAAATAACAGTTAGAAAGAGAAATGAGTGCAAAGGAGGGAACACAACACATGTCAGTCATGAACAGCATCAAACTGGAGTCTGGAATTTAATGGCATGCATAATGTTGAATATGTAAAATATTGCTAATTTGGATGTGCAGTATCAAATATTCTTAGAATTTTGTATTGCCTGTACATACACCTATGAGAACAAATCATCACTTGAGCACTTTCAGTTTGATTTGTATTATTTAGATATTGGTTTGAGTATTTTTATTTGTTTTATTCTATAAAGATGTGATAACATCTCTTCTAAATGTTATTTTAGAAAATTTATTTTTATTAAAATAACAGAGTTTCCATTTGTTATAGTTGAAAAATCTGAATTATTAGCCCCCCTGAACTATTAGCCCCGCTGTTTATTTTTTCCCTACAATTTCTGTTTAACGGAGAGAAGATTTTGTAAACACATTTCTACACATCATAGTTTTAATAACTTATATCTAATAACTGATTTATTTTATCTTTGCCATAAAGACAGTAAATAATATTTTACTAGATATTTTTCAAGACACTTCTATACAGCTTAAAGTGACATTTAAAGGTTTAACTAAGTTAGTTAGGTTAACTAGGCAGGTTAGGGTAATTAGGCAAGTTAGTGTATAATGTTGCTTTGTTCTGTAGACTATCAAAAATGTATAGCCTAAAGAGGCTTTTATTCTAGCCGAAATAAAACAAATAAGACCTTCTCCAGAAGAAAACATATTATCAGACATACTGTGAAAATGTCCTTGCTTTGTTAACATCATTTGAAAAATATTTAAAAAAGGGGAAAAATAAAAATCTAATGGGGGCTAATAATTCTGACTTCAACTGTATATATGGACATTGGTTAAAATATTGTTATTGTGTTGTTGCTTTTGTTGTGATTTTTGACACACACACACACACACACACACACACACACACACACACACACACACACACACACACACACACACACACACACACACACACACACACACACACACACAGAATAATATAAATTAATTAAATTATATTAAATCAATAAATAACATTAATTAATACACAAAAACAAGTAAATAAAAATAAATAAAAATATTGTTATTTTTTAATTTTTTTTTATCTATAAAACATATTTATATATAAGTATATTAAATAAGTAAACATTAAATAAATCAATTAAAATAAATTATTTATTAAAATATATAAAAAAATACAAAAATTCAAAATTCATATATAAAAAATTACATTATTAAAAAAATTAAATAATTTTTATTTTTTTATAAAATATATAGAATTATATTAAATAAAAATATTAATTAAATTAATTATTTAATAAAATAATAATAAAAATCAATACATTTAAAAATAATAAATAAAATCAATAAAAAATATAAATTATTCTATATATTTTTATATTATATAGGATTTTCCACCACAGCAAATGAGAACATTTGAAATATATTAAAATAAAAAGTATATCTAAAAAAAAAAAAAAAAAAAAAACAAGAACCTTGATATGGCTATAATTTATTTTCAATTTATAGCATAAACATTATCATTTACTCAAAGAATATTGGTCTCTTTATTTGATTCTCCAGAGGTATATTCATTTAGTACCAGTAGCGCTGTATAATGTGATTCTGTACATCATTGTTTTGAGAAGAAATCTTGCATGCGTGGTTAGCTGTGTGATCATCTGGGTCATGTGCTGTGTGTTTCTGCATTACAGTGGGGAATTAGCTCTGCTGGGCCAGAAGGGGCAGTGTAGGAGGACGAGGTCAAATGTAAAGTCATGTGCCACTCACAAGTTCTCATGGCCATAATATCAGCCCACCAGCACAAACTCAAGACTCTGTCTTTCAAAAACATCCCCACTGACCACCTTGCACACAACTGACAAATGAGGGCAAAAGAACAGGTATGTTGTTAAGTAAGATATACAGCAAAAGTGGGCTCAATGAGGAAAATAAATGTAACTTTTTAAAAAAAAATGCACAGTACTACTCAAACTTAAAATAAAACACTAAAATAAACACTACCTAACCAAATGAAAAAGAAGAGCTGACGTTTCCATTTAAAGAAACAGACCACTGCGAAATGAAAATTTACTCAATTTACTCACCCTGAAGTGGTTCTAAACCTTCATGAGTTTCTGATCACACTTTATTTTGATGGTTCGTTTGTTACACTGCATCTACATGCCAACTAATTCTCATTAGATTATAAGTAGACTGTTAGGTTGGGGTTAGTGTTAGTGTAAGTTGACATGTACTTGCAAAGTTTCTTATAGTCAGTTAAATGTCTGTTGACGGAGCAGATATTAAGCAGACAGTTTACTAATACTCAAATGGACCATCAAAATAAAGGATTACCCACTTTCTTAAGTATGTTAAACATAAAAAAGGGTATTTTGAAGAATGTTGGAAACCTGTAACCATTTACTTTTATAAAAGGAAAAAACAAATACAACGGAAGTCAATGGTAGTGTTTCCAACATTTTTCAAAACATCTTACAGAAGAAGGAAACTCATAAAAGTTTAAAACACGTAAAGGGTGAAAAAAAGGTAATTAACCAGTAGTTTATAGCATTGTGATCTGCCAAATGCTAACAAATAGTGTAATATTAAACCACGCAAAACACTGTCCCTTTCCTGCCGTTTAAAGCCACGCCTCCTGAAATCACGAATGTGGACCGTAAAAATGACCGCAGACAATCCACTACATCATGTCATTCGCCAATTAGTAAACTTTATAGTACTTTATAATACTACAATTCCCAACAAAAAACTGCATTATATCTAGCACTTTTTCAGTTGTGTAGCAAACAAAACTCGTCATAATGTGCAATATTTTATGCATGCAAGGAGAGCTGGTCTCACATTCTCATGTGTTGTCCTAAAGCAACCTCTGTATGCTTAATGGTTGGCTGGCAGCGTGCAGGAATTACACTTATTACTAAGCCATATACTTACATGCTATTTCAGACCGAATATTCAGAGTAGCATGGTAAACAATTTAGGCAGCGCGTCGCAGGCTGTCATTGTTCAAAAATGAACCAATGTGAATATAAAACCAACTTCAGCTCAGTAAAGCAGACTAGGTGAAATAGTGTTATATACTGATGTTTTATTATTAAACTAAATAAAAATTATTATCGATTCTGAAAAATGAACCTTTTGAAATTGAGTATAGTCACATCAATCTTACACCAGCAGATTTCAGTAGCTGAACAACACTTCTGTGCATGTAACTCATTCATAAAACAACACAATCTACATCGGCTTTGCGTGACTAAAATAGTTTTAAAACAGAACATCATCTGTCTAAAAGAAATACTTCAGTCATGGTGTCGTCCTTCCTCCAGCGTGCAAAAGTAATTCCAATATTGATTCAGTAATTTTAAAAGTTTTGATTCAGCATTTGTTATGTGTACAGGTGAACACGCGCATGTGAAGGTGCAAATGGCAGATCTGTGTGAACAGATGCAAAACTGCATTTGTTGACAGACAGTTTGGGCTACTTGTCAGAATCATGGAAATTGTCGGCCTGATAATTTTTAATTGGATGAACATTTTTTTTGTCTTGTGCCTTACCCAGAATATATAAATACATATAAATACATTTTGATAATTTACTTTAATCATTACTATTTGATTGTGAAGAGACTTTCAACCAGCACAACAACAAATGTTTCTAAAGAAAATCACCTACTGCACCTATAGGGATTAAAATACTTAAGAACACAATGCATCAGTTAAAGTTAAATGAATTGTTGTAAACCATTTAACAAATCAGAAACTATTAAACTTCAAAACACAGGGAGAACATGCCAACTCCACACAGAGATGCCAACTGACCCAGCGACAGTGCTAACCACTGAGCCACCGTGTCGCCAATTCTGCACATACTTTGCTTAATTTTACGTTTTAACACACTTTTTAAAAAAAGCAAAGTTAACTAATCGCTTCTTCAAATTGCTTGTGTTGCATGTAGTTAGTACATGGTGTAAAGGGGTATTCACCTAAAATTCAAAATTCTGTAATCATTCACCCCCCTCCTTTTCTGGTTGCGAATGTTTACAGGTTTCCCTAACATTCTTCAAAATATCTCCTTCTGTGTTCAACAGAAAAAAAGAAACTTATACCAGACTGAATAAATTTGGGACTAAGGGCCTACTCACACTATGCTATCCGAACCGTGCCCAGGCCCGTTTCCCGGATCGTTTGAGAAGTGTGAGTGCGCTGAATCGGGCTCAGGCACGGTTCACTTGGCCGGCCCTGGCCCGGTTGGAAGAGGTGGGCCTGAGCGCGGTACGTTTGTGGTGTGAGTGCAAAACGCGCCAAAGCCCGAAACTGAAAGCAAGATGTGACTTTAAGGGACTGTTTCATATGGATTTAATCATTCTTACTATTCAATGAACGCAAAATGCCTTAGTTTATTAAAGACGCAAACCCCTCACTGCACCACAGCTGCGCACCTTCAGCAAACCTTCTCATTCCTGCAGCACGAGGGCTTTATGATTTTTATGAGCGTCAAAAGTGGCGGATCTGTTCAGCAAAATACCTGACTGCGTGTCACCGCATCCCTAAGGACTGTTTGGCGAAATATTTTACTGCATGTCACTGCATATCAAACGACTGAAACGATATAACTAGAGAAATCCCTACTGCGCTGCTGAGTGAGAGCGCTTTACACTGAACAGCGCAGCAGCAGAGACGCAAGCGTGCCTTGGCCCGATTGTGGTGTGAGTGCGGGCCGTCGGGGGAAACAGGAGGGGGACAAGCGTGCTTTGGCCCGGTTCGAGGCAATTGTACCTAGTGTAAGTACGGCCTAAATTTTCAATTTTGGGTGAACTAACCCTTAAACATTCCATGTGTTCCCGAAAGAAAGTCACAGGTTTGGAACAACATGGGGATAAGTTCAAAAAAGATCAAAAAGCTTTTATTTTTGTGCAACTCAATTCCCTGGTGCCTTTTCTAAAGGTTAAGCATAAGCAAACCACACTGACACAATAGTGCACTAATTGGCTTTAGTATTTATACCTTGAGTATAACCAAAAATAAGCACAATATCATCAGCAACTCATACCCGCATTTCATATATCTGCAGTTTCTTTTTTATATTTGTTGCTCAGTATCGTGAGAAGGAAAGCATGCAATTTAGTCTGCCTACGTGAGTGTGTTGACATCATTTGCTGCTGCTCCACTTCCTGAGACAAGTTTGCTATTGACGCTATAGTCATCACAAGTCTGTGTGACTCCTGAGTTAGGCGTCTCATCTCCTCATCTCTCTCCAAGGAAAACATCTGACACTTGCAGAATAAAGAGCTGACTGAGAAGAAAGACTCCAGAGGGAGATCGAGTTGCCCATTCAGAGCTCAATCTCTCAGCGAAGCAGCCGGTGGTTGATGTCTAAACCTTGTCTAGCATGAATCTGGCTTCTACATTTAAATGAATAAGGGTCTTTCACTCATTCCATATTCATTGCGAAAATGCGTTGGGATCTTCATTATCTGAGCCATGATTTCACCACCGGCTTGAACAGATGACAAAATGGCTTGATTTAGAAGTGACTCAAGGACAAAATTTATGTAATGTATTATTTAAGCAACTCGAGTTTTAAATCAATGCAAACATTAAGTATGGGAAACCATTATTAATTCAAAATCATTGGTTTTTATGATATAGGGAGTGAGTTAAGTGGGCTATTTGACATCATTTTCATGCATTAATCATGTTTTTATGCGTGTGAATAGGTTTTAATGAAAATAAAACTTCCATTGTCATTTATGAAAGTCTGCAGACTTTTTTTAAGTAAAGGACTTTTTTTTTGTTGCGACAATAAAAAAGACATTTAGATTTTCTTTACAGTTTCTCTTCTGTACTGTGACACTAAATGAATGCTTTTTTTAAATTTATTTTATACTGTAACATCGACGTGTTGTGCAAAGAAAAGGGTTAGTTTTACATAGCCAATAATCACTACCTGACAAAAGTCTTGTCGACTAACCAAGTTCTATGAACAATAAATAATAACTTGACTTCTAGTTATCACTTGGTATCAGAAGAGGATTATATGAAAGGCAAAGGCCTCTAGATTACGCTCATTTTACCAAAATAAAATATGATCATGCCTTGATTTTTAATTATTTAATTAGGACCGTAAGTCAAATAACTTATTAATAAAGTCATCTGGAATGGCAAAGAAAGTGTTCTTGCAGGACTCCTAGAGTTCATCAAGATACTTTGGATTCAACTTTAATGTCTCCTTCTTCATCTTTCCCCACACTTGCTCAATAATGTTCATGTCTAGTGACTGGGCTGGCCAATACTGGAGTCCTTGACCTTCTTTGCTTTTAGGAACTTTGATGTGGAGGCTGAAGAATGAGGAGCGCTATCCTGCTGAAGAATTTGCCCTCTCCTGTGGATTGTGATGTATTGGGCAGCACAAATGTCTTGATACCTCAGGCTGATGATGTTGATCTACTCTACTCTACTCCTCCATACTGAATGTAACCCCAAACCATGATTGTTCCTTTACCAAACTTGTCTGATTACTTGGGGAATTTTGGGTTCATGCGGGTTCCAATAGATCTTCTGCAGTATTTGTGATGAATGGGATGCAGGTCAACAGATGATTCATCAGAAAAATCGACCTTCTGCCACTTTTCCAAAAGATCAACTAGAAGTCAAATTAGTTGCTCTTACAACTGCGATCGATGACAAGACTTTTGTAAGGTAGAGTAGTCTAGCAGTTTGGGCAAACATATTTACATTGCTGAGATCAGATGCTTTCTTAACTCCTGTTTTCTTCATTGCTTTCAGTTTTAGTATGTTTAATTGTGCTACAGAGTTGTAAGCACTGCACATATTTTTATATTCAGGTATTTGCAATATATTTTATCTTTAATCAAAGAAAAAAAATACTTCACTGTGAGTATATTGAAGCTAGTGTTGTCACGATACCAGAATTTGATACCAATCAGTGCTGAAATTTTTAAATGTCCATTTCCCACTAACATTTGAGCACTGTTGAGCACAGATACAGGGACACTGGAGTGATTCAAAGCCACAAAGCAGCTGGTCTGTTTATAAGCTGACATACGATCGATCTGCTGATAAATCGACTGATCTTCATGGTTGTAAAATGCTTAAGTGTCCCTGTATCTGTGATTAAATTCAGTAAACAGCAGTGAGTTTGGTGAACTGATGACCTTCACAGCCAATCACAGTCATTTCTGTTGAGCATGTGAACATAATGGCCAGTCAGC
This sequence comes from Danio rerio, assembly GCF_052040795.2. NCBI lineage: Eukaryota > Metazoa > Chordata > Actinopteri > Cypriniformes > Danionidae > Danio > Danio rerio. The sequence continues at coordinate 51,112,645 of NC_141026.1, read as the reverse complement.
GCTGTTTAAGTATGCACTCAAATGTTTGCGGGAAATGGACGTTTTTATAATTTCAGTACCGATTGGTATCGAATTCCAGTATCGTATAAAGCATTAAATAATGCTTCATAGCAGTAGCCAGTGTTTGAAAGTTAGTGAGCATTATAATAATGCTACATACCATGTATAGTTTGTTTCACGCAGCAGTACGTTAATACGTTTTGCTTTAATAAATTGATTAATATGATTTGGTGTATGATGAATGACAGCTTGCTCTAGATTATTTATATCAATGCTTATGAATTTTAGCATCTCTTCTTCTATAAATGATTAGCTAGCTACTAAACTTTATCATTAATAACAGTATTAAATAATGTTCTATTAATTTGTTGTGTAATAGGTATTTTGCTACTGTTTTGACAACCTTTGCTATTGGGATTAGCTGGCTAACCAGTTATGTTTCAGTTTAGTTTGCACCAATTCTGGGTTTTAGGTACTATAAAGGGAGCTCATGTCAGTATCTCTATAAAATCATAACAACGAGTGATTAAAGTTAAGCTGCCTTCATGGTACCTAAAACCCAAGATTGGTGCAAACTAAACTGGCGCTGCATCTGAAATTGCATACTTCCATACTATATAGTATGCTAAAATCAGTATGCGAGCCGAGTAAAATGTACGAATTCATAGAATTCAAAAATCAGTATGCGAGAAGTACCCGGATGACTTAACACTTCCGGCGAGATTCTGGAGTGTGCATCCTATGCACGCTGCACTATCCCATGATGCGCCGCATGAATGAAGAATTCATGAATGGAAGTGAAGGGACGCAACTGACGCAGGTAGGTCACATGACTATGACAAAATGGTGGATGTAGTACATCCGAATTCCATTCATACTGCTCACATTCATACTGTATAGAACATATTTTTCTAACGGCTGAGTAGTACGTTTAAATTCAAATATAGAACCTACTGAGTAGTAGGCGGTTTCTGACGCAGCCAAAAACTTAACTGGCCAGCCTGCTAAGCCCCATGTTACATGCTACCATTTACAGTAGAAGTGATGCTAAAATTCATGATGATCAAAAATCCATGATGATCCATGCGTTTTTCATACTAAATGTGGTCTGCTCTAAATTAAACTATTAGTGGTTCTTTTCACAGCCTGTCAGTTTAAGTCCTGTTGATATAGTGTAGCCAGATTTTGCTACGAAAAACATACAAAAGCAATCCCAAAATGTACAAAACAAGTACACACAAAATTGCTAACCCCAAATTTCTACTTTCCACTTTATTAATGCCCAAATTATTTTACTAAAGCTGTAAGTATAATTATTAAACATCACTAAACAGTTGATGTGAGCAACAGGGTTTTTCATTCATAGAACTTCACATTTTGCTTAGAGTATAGAAAAATACCTGTGACCTCATAGCAGGCTATGGGCCTTAGCCTCTAGCACATTATAGGCCGAGCACAAGAAATAAGACGCTCCCTGCAGTTCACTTAATGGTCACAAAAAAAAAGGTTTCTGAAATCTAAATGTAGTCCTTTTAAGGGGAAAAGGCAGTAAAACACTTCTTACCTCCTCCATACATGACAGCGAGCATGATAGAAGAGATCCAGGACACTTGACTGCTGGTGGCATTGAAGATCACTTCAATTTCCTTGAAAAATACAGTAATGGACTTTGGGAAGGCGTAGGAGAAACCGATAGATATGAAGGCACCAAGCACTACAGCCCAGCCCCAGCCACCCTCAGGAGGAGTGTAGCCAACAGGACCTCCAACAGCAGGTGCCATGGCTCCAGGTGTTTACAAACCACACACTCTGTGAAGAAATAGGGGGAAAAATGATTACTTGCATATTTGAATAATGTCAAACAAGAGAACATACAGTACACTGCCATATTTGGTGGCAGTAAGATTTCTTTTAAAAATACTTAGTATTATAAGGGTGCATTTATTTGATTATAAATACAGTAAAACTGTAATATAGTGATATATTATCACAAATTAAAATAACTTTTTTCTATTTAAATATATGTTTGAAAAACTAATTTATTGCTGTAATTCAAAACTAAATTATTAGCATCATCACTCCAGCCTTCTCCATAAGAACTGGCTAGCAGAAAATAGAAGAGCACAGCTTGAGCTCATAAATTGTCAATGAAATAGTGCTTTCTTACAGTTGGCATTTCTGATTTACTGGCTGGCTGGCTACAATATAAGGCTATGTATATGGATTGAGAATCCCACCTCCCCCTGCATGAGTGCATGTAATTGATAAATGAGCAGGGTAGAAATTTAACTGAAATTGGATTAAATGTGGTTGCTTTAACAAAGATTATCTTGCTAGATTTATTTAATTAATATATATAACCTTATTCCGTTATTGGCTAATCTGCATTTTTGTAAATTTCCAGTTTATTCCCTTTAAAGTCCGCAAGAACTGGAAGTTTTTTTTTAAATTGTGATGCATTTTCTTGAGAAACTGAATATTAAATGAGACAACAGTGGGCGTGGCTTGTTTTTTCTACTGCGAGCTGATTGAATGCAGTAAAGTAGGCATTTAATTCATAAAGATGGGGAAAAGGGTCTCAGAAGAGTTATTACAACCTAACAGACGCCTCCTCTACACCATTTCTGTTTGTTGTCAAAACTGACAGTTGGAGGGGCGTGGCTGAGTACACTCACCGGCCACTTTATTAGGTACACCTGTCCAACTGCTCATTAACACAAATGTCTAATCAGCCAATCATGGGGAAGAAAGGTGATTTAAGTGACTTTGAACATGGCGTGGTTGTTGGTGCCAGACAGGCTGGTCTAAGTATTTCAGAAACTACTGAACTATCACGATTTTCACACACAGCCATCTCTAGGGTTTACAGAGAATGGTCCAAAAAAATAGAAAATATCCAGTGACCAGCATTTCTGTGGGTGCAAATGTCTTGTTGATACCAGAGGTCAGAGGAGAATGGCCAGACTGGATTGAGCTGATTGAAACACACGTCTAACCTTGAGGCGGATGGGCTACAGCAGCAGAAGACCACTACACCATTAGACAATAGAACACTGGAAAAACATTGCCTGGTCTGATGAGTCTTGATTTCTGCTGCAACATTTAGATGGTAGGGTCAGAATTTGGTGTCAACCTAAAACATGGATCCATCCTGCATTGTATCATCAACAGTTCAGGCTGATGGTAGTGGTGTAATGGTGTGGATGATACTTTCTTGGCACACTTTGGGCCCTTTAGTACCAATCAAGTATTGTGTCAACGCCACAGCCTACCTGACTATTGTTGCTGACCATGTCCATCCTTTTTTGACTACAGTATAACCAACTTCTGATGGCTACTTCCAGCAGGATAACACGCCATGTCAACAGCGTGATGCTATCATGTCAATATGAACCAAAATCTCTGAGAAATACTTCCAGTACCTTGTTGAATGTATGCCACGAGGGGTTCTGAAAGCAAAAGGGGGTCCAACCTGTTTTTAGTAAGGTGTACCTAATAAAGTGGCCGGTCAGTGTATGCTAGCCACCCCCAATACCTCAGACATACTTTATCTGACAATTTCATTGAAAACAAACAGGATGTGCCTTTTCAGGATTCAATTTTAGATTAGAAGGGCAAACATTTCTTAATGACATGGACAGATGAATTGTTGCAAATGGCAACTAGCAATGTGAGCTAACAAAATCATATAGTTAGTTTTGATTTCATTTGTACTACATTACCAAATAATTCCCTATATATTACTGTTAATTCACATTGAGAGTTTTCAGCTTCCAAAATTCTTTACAAGCCTAACGAACACATCCATTTTTTAGATATTAATAATGTTTGCAGGTGCAGGCTCAAAGCTACCATGCTCAGGCATTGTGAATGGTTGCCAGGAGTTGCTGTTGCTAAGGTGTTCTGACTAGTGTTGTGAGTTTGCTTTATGTTTGCCAAGCCTTTACAATATTCTGGCCTCCAGATACACAGGTCACTCATCCAGCACAATTCTTATGGTATTCTTTATCCAGCGGGTGAGAAATATTAAAGCGCCTCAACAGCATCATTTGAGGTATAATTCATGTCCAAAGCAGCGTGTGCACTGAGGTTTACAAGGGTTGGAGGTTTGTTCGAATCCATAACACTAACTTTGAGCAATAGCATGCTACAGTACAGCAACTCTAAAACCTTGATTCACAGGCAGGAAATACAAGACTTTCTGCACTCTAAAGCTAAACCTAAAACTTCCAATAAACATGCATATCAACCAACAGCTTTAAGAAATCTTTATGCATATATGTAGTACAAAAACCGTTTGTAGATGTAGATGGAACATAAAGACTTGTGAAAGCCTCTACATATTAAAGGCTGACAGCTGACCTGAATGCATTGAACATTTGCAAAGCCACAGCAGGAGGCTTTTAAAGCGAACATGCCCTCCAAAATGGAAATGTGACTTACATTATTTCAGGAGGATCAGAGGTTTATGTTGGAGGGAAGCACCTTATACCAATATCAGGTTATTCCCTCCGTTGGCATTTAAGCCTCTCTTCATGAGCTCTTAGATTTGTTTTGCCAGCCCAGACTGCATGAGACATCAGGATGCCTTCTTACTAGCCGCTGGATCATTTTTTAAGAGAAACTTTCTCATTAAAACAACAATGTGCAGTCATTATCACAAAACGAACCCAGACAAGCCGATCAGGACCCCTAAGCAAGGAGGTTCTTCCATCATCCTAAAGAGGTTCATTTTGTGATAATGACTGCATATTTTCTTCCATATGTGTCTGATGGAAACCTTTCATGTCCACACCCACTCCTTTTCAGGAAATTAAGAAAATTAAAAGAACATTTATTAATAAATATAGCTGCAAGCAGCAATTAAGGGGCCAAGCACTATTGGCCATAAGGTGGCGCTGCTCCAGACGTTTTTGAGTACTTTCAGGGCATGGGGTTGAAGATGCATACCATGTTTTGTAATGATATGTGAATGTGTTGGTAAAATATAGCATTTTTGGCCAAAAATCGAAATGGGCGACGCCCAAAATGGCTGACCTGTGAAAATCAGACATCATTCGACTCGGCATGCTCTGCCGAATGTAATGAGACCAGTTTCATGAGTTTCGGACGAAAGGTTGAGACGTTATAAGCCAAAAAGCAAGTTTTTTGTATCTCCGGACCACTAGGGGGCAGTGCGCCGAAACTCCGCAATTAACCTTAGACCCTAGTTGTCATAACACACACCAAGTTTGGTGTGAATCGATGAATGCGTTACAGAGATATCGCCTCAAGTCCATTTTCGCAAGTTCTACGGTAAATTAGTTCGCAAGTTAAACGAAAACGGTTGGTCTAATCAACTTGAATTCCATAACTTTTGGTTGGCATGGTCTGTAGATCATGTGATTCAATTTTGGTGAAAATCGGAGACACGGCCTAGGACGAGTTCGATCAAATAGGTTTTTCGAAAAATTTAAAATAGCGCGAAAAAAGTCATGACGGAAAATGACGTCATAGGGTGCGTTTGAATTGGACTGAGCCAAGGAATCAGAGGACAAAAGAATTTTGATTGTAGCCCATTCGGTTCAAAAGTTATGATGATAAACATACGTGAAAGTTTGGACAAGTGGTGGCGCTAGAGAGTTTGATTTTGAGACTTCATAATTGGCCTGATTAATGTTAATACTGGCCTCTATCATTGTGCCAAATTATACAATTTTCCCGCATACGCCTATATGGGCTGCCATTCAAATCCGGCGGAAGAAACGGAAGAAGAAGAAGAAGAATAATAATAATAATAATAAATATAGCTGCAAGCAGCAATTAAGGGGCCAAGCACTATTGGCCATAAGGTGGCGCTGCTCCAGACGTTTTTGAGTACTTTCAGGGCATGGGGTTGAAGATGCATACCATGTTTTGTAATGATATGTGAATGTGTTGGTAAGATATAGCATTTTTGGCCAAAAATCGAAATGGGCGACGCCCAAAATGGCTGACCTGTGAAAATCAGACATCATTCGACTCGGCATGCTCTGCCGGATGTAATGAGACCAGTTTCATGAGTTTCGGACGAAAGGTTGAGACGTTGTAAGCCAAAAAACAAGTTTTTAGCATCTCCGGACCACTAGGGGGCAGTGCGCCGAAACTCCGCAATTAACCTCAGACCCTAGTTGTCATAACACACACCAAGTTTGGTGTGAATCGGTGAATGCATTACAGAGATATCGCCTCAAGTCCATTTTCGCAAGTTCTACATTAAATTAGTTCGTAAGTTAAACGAAAACGGTTGGTCTAATCAACTTGAATTCCATAACTTTTGGTTGGCATGGTCTGTAGATCATGTGATTCAATTTTGGTGAAAATCGGAGACACGGCCTAGGACGAGTTCGATCAAATAGGTTTTTCAAAAAATTTAAAATAGCGCGAAAAAAGTCATGACGGAAAATGACGTCATAGGGTGCGTTTGAATCGGACTGAGCCAAGGAATCTGAAGAAAAAAGAATTTTGATTGTAGCCTATTCGGTTCAAAAGTTATGATGATAAACATACGTGAAAGTTTGGACAAGTGGTGGCGCTAGAGAGTTTGATTTTTAGACTTCATAATTGGCCTGATTAATGTTAATACTGGCCTCTATCATTGTGCCAAATTATACAACTTTCCCGCATACGCCTATATGGGCTGCCATTCAAATCCGGCGGAAGAAACGGAAGAAGAAGAATAATAATAATAATAATAATAATAATAATAATAAGAACACTAACGAAAGCAATAGGTGCCTACGCACCTACGGTGCTTGGCCCCTAATAAGAACACTAACGAAAGCAATAGGTGCCTACGCACCTACGGTGCTTGGCCCCTAATAATAATAATAATAATAATAATAATAATAAGAACACTAACGAAAGCAATAGGTGCCTACGCACCTACGGTGCTTGGCCCCTAATAATAAGAACACTAACGAAAGCAATAGGTGCCTACGCACCTACGGTGCTTGGCCCCTAAATATAGCTGCAAGCAGCAATTAAGGGGCCAAGCACTATTGGCCATAAGGTGGCGCTGCTCCAGACGTTTTTGAGTACTTCCAGGGCATGGGGTTGAAGATGCATACCATGTTTTGTAATGATATGTGAATGTGTTGGTAAAATATAGCATTTTTGGCCAAAAATCGAAATGGGCGACGCCCAAAATGGCTGACCTGTGAAAATCAGACATCATTCGACTCGGCATGCTCTGCCGGATGTAATGAGACCAGTTTCATGAGTTTCGGACGAAAGGTTAAGCCGTTATAAGCCAAAAAGCAAGTTTTTAGTATCTCCGGACCACTAGGGGGCAGTGCGCCGAAACTCCGCAATTAACCTTAGACCCTAGTTGTCATAACACACACCAAGTTTGGTGTGAATCGCTGAATGCGTTACAGAGATATCGCCTCAAGTCCATTTTCGCAAGTTCTTTGTTAAATTAGTTCGCAAGTTAAACGAAAACGGTTGGTCTAATCAACTTGAATTCCATAACTTTTGGTTGGCATGGTCTGTAGATCATGTGATTAAATTTTGGTGAAAATCGGAGACACGGCCTAGGACGAGTTCGATCAAATAGGTTTTGCGAAAAATTTAAAATAGCGCGAAAAAAGTCATGACGGAAAATGACGTCATAGGGTGCGTTTGAATTGGACTGAGCCAAGGAATCAGAGGAAAAAAGAATTTTGATTGTAGCCCATTCGGTTCAAAAGTTATGATGATAAACATACGTGAAAGTTTGGACAAGTGGTGGCGCTAGAGAGTTTGATTTTGAGACTTCATAATTGGCCTGATTAATGTTAATACTGGCCTCTATCATTGTGCCAAATTATACAACTTTCCCGCATACGCCTATATGGGCTGCCATTCAAATCCGGCGGAAGAAACGGAAGAAGAAGAAGAATAATAATAATAATAATAATAATAATAATAATAATAAGAACACTAACGAAAGCAATAGGTGCCTACGCACCTACGGTGCTTGGCCCCTAAATATAGCTGCAAGCAGCAATTAAGGGGCCAAGCACTATTGGCCATAAGGTGGCGCTGCTCCAGACGTTTTTGAGTACTTTCAGGGCATGGGGTTGAAGATGCATACCATGTTTTGTAATGATATGTGAATGTGTTGGTAAAATATAGCATTTTTGGCCAAAAATCAAAATGGGCGACGCCCAAAATGGCTGACCTGTGAAAATCAGACATCATTCGACTCGGCATGCTCTGCCGAATGTAATGAGACCAGTTTCATGAGTTTCGGACGAAAGGTTGAGACGTTATAAGCCAAAAAGCAAGTTTTTAGTATCTCCGGACCACTAGGGGGCAGTGCGCCGAAACTCCGCAATTAACCTTAGACCCTAGTTGTCATAACACACACCAAGTTTGGTGTGAATCGGTGAATGCGTTACAGAGATATCGCCTCAAGTCCATTTTTGCAAGTTCTACGTTAAATTAGTTCGCAAGTTAAACGAAAACGGTTGGTCTAATCAACTTGAATTCCATAACTTTTGGTTGGCATGGTCTGTAGATCATGTGATTAAATTTTAGTGAAAATCGGAGACACGGCCTAGGACGAGTTCGATCAAATAGGTTTTGCGAAAAATTTAAAATAGCGCAAAAAAAGTCATGACGGAAAATGACGTCATAGGGTGCGTTTGAATTGGACTGAGCCAAGAAATCAGAGGAAAAAAGAATTTTGATTGTAGCCCATTCGGTTCAAAAGTTATGATGATAAACATACGTGAAAGTTTGGACAAGTGGTGGCGCTAGAGAGTTTGATTTTGAGACTTCATAATTGGCCTGATTAATGTTAATACTGGCCTCTATCATTGTGCCAAATTATACAACTTTCCCGCATACGCCTATATGGGCTGCCATTCAAATCCGGCGGAAGAAACGGAAGAAGAAGAAGAAGAAGAAGAATAATAATAATAATAATAATAATAAATATAGCTGCAAGCAGCAATTAAGGGGCCAAGCACTATTGGCCATAAGGTGGCGCTGCTCCAGACGTTTTTGAGTACTTTCAGGGCATGGGGTTGAAGATGCATACCATGTTTTGTAATGATATGTGAATGTGTTGGTAAAATATTGCATTTTTGGCCAAAAATCGAAATGGGCGACGCCCAAAATGGCTGACCTGTGAAAATCAGACATCATTCGACTCGGCATGCTCTGCCGGATGTAATGAGACCAGTTTCATGAGTTTCGGACGAAAGGTTGAGACGTTATAAGCCAAAAAGCAAGTTTTTAGTATCTCCGGACCACTAGAGGGCAGTGCGCCGAAACTCCGCATTTAACCTTAGACCCTAGTTGTCATAACACACACCAAGTTTGGTGTGAATTGGTGAATGCGTTACGGAGATATCGTCTCAAGTCCATTTTTGCAAGTTCTACGTTAAATTTGATTGCAAGTTAAACGAAAACGGTTGGTCAAATCAACTTGAATTCCATAACTTTTGGTTGGCATGGTCTGTAGATCATGTGATTCAATTTGGGTGATAATTGGAGAAACGGCCTAGGACGAGTTCGATCAAATAGGTTTTTCGAATAATTTAAAATAACGCGAAAAAATTCATGACGGAAAATGACGTCATAGGGTGCGTTTGAATCGGACTGATCCAAGGAATCAGTGGGAAAAAGAATTTTGATTGTAGCCCATTTGGTTCAAAAGTTATCATGATAAACATACATGAACATTTGGACAAGTGGTGGCGCTAGAGAGTTTGATTTTGAGACTTCATATTTGGTATGATTAATGTTAATACTGTCCTCTATCATTGTGCCAGATGCTTACCATGTTTTGTAATGATATGTGAATATGTTGGTAAAATATAGCATTTTTGGCCAAAAATCGAAATGGGCGACGCCCAAAATGGCTGACCTGTGAAAATCAGACATCATTCGACTTGACATACTCTGCCGGATGTAATGAGACCAGTTTTATGAGTTTCGGACAAAAGGTTGAGATGTTATAAGCCAAAAAGCAAGTTTTTTGTATCTCCGGACCACTAGGGGGCAGTGTGCCGAAACTCCGCAATTAACCTTAGACCCTAGTTGTCATAACACACACCAAGTTTGGTGTGAATCGGTGAATGCATTACAGAGATATCGCCTCAAGTCCATTTTCGCAAGTTCTTCGTTAAATTAGTTCGCAAGTTAAACAAAAACGGTTGGTCTAATCAACTTGAATTCCATAACTTTTGGTTGGCATGGTCTGTAGATCATGTGATTCAATTTTGGTGAAAATCGGAGACACGGCCTAGGACGAGTTCGATCAAATAGGTTTTTCGAAAAATTTAAAATAGCGCGAAAAAATTCATGACGGAAAATGACGTCATAGGGTGGGTTTGAATCGGACTGAGCCAAGGAATCAGAGGAAAAAAGAATTTTGATTGTAGCCCATTCGGTTCAAAAGTTATGATGATAAACATACGTGAAAGTTTGGACAAGTGGTGGCGCTAGAGAGTTTGATTTTGAGACTTCATGTTTGGTCTGATTAATGTTAATACTGGCCTCTATCATTGTGCCAAATTATACAACTTTCCCGCATACGCCTATATGGGCTGCCATTCAAATCCGGCGGAAGAAACGGAAGAAGAAGAAGAATAATAATAATAATAATAATAATAATAATAATAATAAGAACACTAACGAAAGCAATAGGTGCCTACGCACCTACGGTGCTTGGCCCCTAATAAGAACACTAACGAAAGCAATAGGTGCCTACGCACCTACGGTGCTTGGCCCCTAATAAATACACACAATGCACATATATGATCACAGACTTGTAAATGTCAATGTACATTCAGAATAGATTTTAAAGTTTTAATACTGGTCTAAAATCACTAAATGGCCAAGGACCTCAATACATTACAGATATGCTGACTGAATACAAACCTAACAGATCACTCAGATCTCTAGGATCATATAAACTAGAAGTTCCAAGAGTTCAGTCAAAGCAGGGTGAATCTGCCTTCAGCCACTATGCTCCTCACTGCTGGAATCAGCTTCCAGAAATGATCAGATGTGCTCCAACATTAGGCACATTCAAATCAAGACTGAAAACACATATGTTTAGCTGTGCCTTTACTGAATGAGCACTGTGCTGCGTCCGACAGATCGCACTTATGTTTTTCGTTTTCTTTTTCATTCTTTTATAACCTATTTTAACTCATTTTAATTTGTTTTTATCTGTTTTTAATAATTTTTATTGTCTGCATTTTATGTTCCTAAACTTGTCTTTTTTTATTCCTGTTTATGTAAAGCACTTTGAATTGCCACTGTGTATGAAATGTGCTATATAAATAAACTTGCCTTGCCTTGCCTATTATTAACATTTTACCAAAACCAAGCCTAGCTAGAGTTTTTTTTTGCCTGCATATGTTCAAGATATGTATTTTGAATGCATTTCACTGTAAAAAATGCAAGGTTCTACACAATTCACTCATCCCAGCACAAATCTGTTAAATTAACACAACTGAAGTAGATTGAACAAAAACAATGGGTTATATGCACATAGACTTTTATTTTTCAGCCAGCCAGCTTCAGCACTTCCGGTGAACTCTCTTTCCATTACAAAACTGCCACGTTTAAGATCTGATTTCTTTAAAAATCAGTGATCTTCACTGCCTGATAGATATACAATATAAAGAGGGTCTCAGATCAGATTAAAGGCACTGCTTTAAATTACATTTCCCCCTACTATTTTCATGTATTTTCAATGGAGTTTTTGAGTCCTGACGGTTCAGCAGGTGGCCAGTGGTTACACAGTCGTTCATCTCGTTTTACACTTAAAAAACGAAGTGAATGTCTATTTAACTGAATGTATTGTATTTACCAGTGGCGGAAAGAGTACGAAAAAGATCATACTCAAGGAAAAGTATCATTACTTGCCTAAAAATGTAGTGCAAGTAGAGTTGTAAATATTACTCAAAGTATGAGTAATAAGTAGACTTTAAAAGCACTCAAGAGTAGTGAGTATTACGCTGTAAAAAGCTGTTGCAATTACTTGTAGTTTGTGGTGTAAACGTAACATTCTGTAGTGCATTATTTATTGCCCACACAATAAATTCGATGCATTTAAGGTTTAGCAGCAAGCTGTTTTAAATAATTTTAATTGGTTAAACATTTATTCCAATAAATATTGATTAAAAATGTGTCAAAAAGCATAGATTTTTGCTAAATAAATAAACAAACTAAGTAAAAAGTAATTAAACAAACAACCAAATAAATAAATAAATAAATAAATAAATAAATAAATAAATAAATAAATAAATAAACAGTAAAAAAATGCTGAGCTCTACACAATTGATTTGTGTTTGGGCAATTTAAAGGAATTAAGTTAAGTTATTAGTTTTTACAAATTTAAGTGGATTGAACATAAAACAATTAAGTTGTCCCAAAAATCCTTCAAGATTGAGCTGAGTTCATTTTAAATAAGTAGTTTGAACGAATTGAACAATATGTCATTTTTTGATTATATGCAAGGCTTCTTATATAAAAAAAACAACCATTAAAAAATTGAGGAAGAAATAGCTTGTGATTGGTTATATTTTTGTATTTTTTTGACTTGCACTAAACAAGCATTTAATTTTTATAAAAAAATACAGTGAAATATCAAAATAATTTCTTTTAAATATTAAAATCATGACATACAAACACAATTTATACTGTTAACAAAATAATAATAATACAAACATTTTATGTTTATGTGATTAAAAAATTGAGAGAAATTTGAGAAAATATGAGAAATAGTTTGTGATTGTTTGTGTTTTTGCAATGTTTTTGAAAGAAGACTTATGCTTAACAAGTCTGTATTTATTTTATGAAATATTAAAATTGTAACATACGAACAATTCATACTACATTTACAATATGAAAATAATACAAACATTGGTTTAAGTTTATTTATATGATTACAAAGCTGAATTTAATCTGAAACTTCTAAAAATGTATTTTAATAAGCTGATATGCTGCTCAAAAGCATTTTTGTCATATTATTATCAATCAGTTATGCAACATAACAGTGAAAACTGTGATATAAACTGTGATTTAATGCCAACCTGATTAATAAAACATGATTTTTGAAGGTAATAAAAATGAGCATTAAAATTAAACAAAATTAACATTACACAAAATAAACATTAAACACAAATTTAACATAAATTTCTTTCCAAACCCATTATCTATAACAAAAATATCAAAATGCAGAATAACAGACCAATCAGACAGGAGTATTCGTGATCATCACACGGCATTGCCAGACTACTGTAAATGTTGCACAATTAACCGAATTCATATCAGATCTTTCAGCATACCACACCAAACTGACAGTATTTTGATTCGGCCATTATTCCATCACCGCACTGTTCACTTTGAATCTGACAGTTTGATTATGTTTGCAGAGCATATCCTTCTTTTCAACTGAAGTGCTGTATGTTTTAAAAAGAAGTGAGAATGAAATGAATCACTTTACAGGTAAAACGGGTCCTTGACACGCCATCAGACTAGACGTTTTAGCGCATTCAAGCTTAGAGTCACACATTCCACACAGAAAGCGCTCCTACCTTTCTGGTACAGTCTATAAATTCTCTGCATAAAACAGTCCAAAGTACTCTTCTATTCCAGAGTGGCGGCGAGCTGCATTTTAAGAGACCAGTCTGGGTCAAAGCAAGTTTCTAGTTATGTGAATAATCCTATAATGAAAAACAGAGAGTGAACAAAATGAACAGCTGAAACTTCTATAAAGGCCTGTGATATGGTCCGTCTAGTCAAAGTGTGTTCAACTGAGTTCAAGCCAGCTCTTATTGGCTCCCAAAGTCCATAGAGAATTCTAGAAAGATTTTCATTGGCTCCTTCGTGTCTGCCACCATGCCCACTTGTGTCCCTGCTCTCCTCCTCTTTGTTCATTGTTTATCCACCCATTCAGGACTCAGATGGGGTCTCCTTTAGAGGATACAGGTTACAATGTGGGGTCCTTGAGATAGCATATATAGCGTGGGGATTGTGTCAATGTGTCCAATGTCAACAAACAGCCATTATATAGCAATAGCCATTGGCGGTGATATACTTCCTGCGGCACGTGCTATACTTCTCATTTATAATTAGGTCTGATTGATGCTACACATCCTTCAATAAGGTTAGGGAGAAAAAAAAAGGAAAAATAATAACTGACAATTAGGATAAACGTTTGCAACTGTGCATGAGACAAGACACGTAGACAAACAATCACACATACACACATACGCACACACACACACTACAGCCATCTTTATGAGGATTTCCCACAGACGTAATGGTTTTTATCCTGTACAGACTGTTTCATATACAGTGGAAGTCAGAGTTATTAGCCCTCCAGAATTATTAGCCCCCTCTATATTTTGTTATCTGTTTAACAGAAAGATTTTTTCAACGCATTTATAAACATAATAGTTTGTTCTGTAGATATTCAGAAAAAAGAAATATTGCTTACGAGGGTGAATTGTATTGAGCTTTAAATGTTTAAAAAAAATTAAAAACAAGTCAGACTTTCTCCAGAAGAAAAAAATATAGGAAATAATGTGAAAATTCCTTGCTCTCTGGCAAATATTTGAAAAAAAAAAAAAAAAAAAATTCACAGGAGGACTAATAATTTTGATTTTGCACAACAGTACATATATCCCAACCCTACCCCTACACCAGTGGTTACCAAAGTATGTGTGAACAGACCCTTTTTTGAAAGTACCGATAAATTCGTTCTGGGAATTTCCCTGAAAGAGAAGTTGTAACATTACTGGTAATTTCCCAAAATGCTGCCCTGCGTAAACGCAGAAGAAAAATTGCCGGAAAGACTTCTAGAATGCGTAACATAAGATGTCTACTCCAGCCAATCAGAGCACTCAGATGCATCTACATCCGTCCGGTTCATGAAAATAAAAGCCCTTGAATATTTTTCCAGAAACATTTAGCTGCTAGATGTTAGTCAGATAACGTTTCTAATTTCTTTCTTAATGCCAACTGTGTAAAAAAATATCGATAAAATGCTTATGATAAACTGCTGCTTGTTTACCTTCAAGCTCTGCTTGACACGTGTGCATGTGAAGGAGCCGGTGAGCGTCAGCACACACACATTATGAACATCTCGACAGCTGAAAGTGTTCGGTCCATGTGTGTTTTGTAAAATTTTTTACCAGTTTTAAATGGAATAAATGAAGAAAACAGCCATTTTTGCGTTTCTTCAAAACTAAACAAAACAAGATTTTGGGCTCGATTTTCTTTTTTTTTAAATTTAGGGCACAACAATGGATAAATGACTTAAAATCATTATACACATGTAGGAGGTGCTGAAATGCCCATTTTTCTCGCCCTCAAAATAAATGCCCTGCACGCAGGCTTTTAATTATTATTATTTAATTATATATACAAAGTTTACATATTCTATCTTTTGAACCACTTACAGTTAGCAGGCTTACATTCATTGTATATGTATATATTTTCCATCCTCAGAATTTGTAATGTCACATTGAATTTGTCTCTGGGACAAAGCAGCTGCATGAATGTTAAGACTTTAAATAAAAGTGAAACCATCAGGAAAAGGCCGACCCCTTCTATGTTTAGAAATACAAGCGCAGCCGTTTATAGGTCATTTCTGGTTAATGATGTCAGAATATACCGGTATTTTGGAATGGATGTTTGAATAGTTTATTCCGTATAAATTATGGAACTACTAGTGAAGTCTTCCGGAAATTTTCCGGATATTTACCGGTAGCACTGTGTGAAAGGGGCTAATGACCGGGGGTCGCGTGATGATTTCCAAAAGTTAAATACATTTTAAGCCCCGTTTACACTAATACGCATTCATTTTAAAACAGCATTTTAGAACGAAAACGATCGACGTCCACACTGCTGTTCCAGCTAACATTTCTGAACAGATCTACACTACACAGCTGAAAACGCACATCACATGACCACACACACTCTGATATGTTTGGATGGAAGGTGAAACCGTAGCAAAAGTTATGTTCTTTAAAACTAAAAAGTATTAGTGTAAACAGGGCCTCATTAAACTATTAGAATTGCCATGTTCTATTTATAACCCCCATAAGTCTAAAATAGTAGTACATAGTTATTCAAAAAAAACAGCAACATAAAATTTTTAGTATTTTTATGACCACCTCTGAGGAATGTGTGGGTCGTGAGTCACTAGCACTGTTATTTTGGGGGTTGCAGGCTGAATGAACCGCCAACTTATCCAGCAAGTTTTTACGCAGCAGATGCCTTCCAGCCACAACCCATCTCTGGGAAACATCCACACACACATTCACACACACACTCATACACTACGGACAATTTAGCCTACCCAATTCACCTGTACCACATGTCTTTGGACTGTGGGGGAAACCGGAGCATTTATAGGGACATTTGTTCCCCAAATACAAGCGTACACACACACACATACACGCACACGCACGCACGCACACACGCGCACAGAGTTTCCTAAGGGTCAAATCCTTTTCCCTGAGCGCAACAATTGTTTACAGTTGTTAATCTCTTTGACATCTGTGAGAAACATTACATAAATGCTCAGAAAGAGCTTTTTCTCATTTGGCCATGTGGTTCAAGGTAAATCACTGCTGTTCAAAGGCTAATGTCAGAATAAGATGGAGCTTTTTAGAACTACTTACTATACTACAAACTCACTTACTTTCCCTCTTATTTTAAACAGGGGTCGCCACAGCAGAATGAACCGCCAATTACTCTGACAACCGCTTTATGTCATTTTAGCTTACTGAAATTTACTTCACATTAGAGCTGCACGATTCTGGCTAAAATTAGAATTTTTTTTTGCTTAAAATAAAGATCACGATTTTCTCACGATTCTGTAGATGTAAGATAAAGGTTAATATGAGTCGGCAATTATTATTGTTGTTTTTTTCTCAAACATGGTAAAACATCAATACTATGTGTAGGTCTACTGGTTTCTAGAAATAATTTTATTCTACTAATAATTATTTTGATGTTGAATTATGTTTGAGATATAGGCCTTAGCTTGCAATCTGTCATTGACAACATTATGAGACCATTTAATTCGTTGGTAAAATCAACATTATATAGGCGAGAGTAGGTATACTGACACTGTCAACGTTTATTTTCATGCACAACTATGTTCGCTACGAAAGAAAATACATCAAATGCTTGTCGCAATCTAGGGTTGTAACAATATACCGGTATGACGGTTTACCACGATTTGAACGTGCACGATTATCATACCATGAACAATTGCATATCAACGGTTTTAACCCTTAAAGATCGAGACAGCCGCCCGCGGCTAAAAATAAGTATTGCTCTTAAATGTTTAATAACTTTTGATCCGCTGATCCGATTCATACAATTCAAAGATTGGCATAAAGAAGAGAATCTCAGCTTTCCAGTGATGTATCACATAACATTCGCGGACTTTCAGAGGCTCCGGAATCAGTGCGGTTACGTCATTAACATTTGACAACGCTGATTTGACAAAGAAACGCTCGTCACTGTGTCTCCGAACAAATCAGACATGATACATTGATGCATTGTCCCTCCTCCATGCCCAGATTGGTTCAAACTCGCTATATCACAACCAATAAGCATAGGTTTTGCTTTTGTTTGTGGACCAAGCTTTTTGAACAACACGGAATGAGAGAAAGGCATACTTTTATGCGCGGCTAAATAAAACGCAAAAAAAAAAAAGTTTTGCATGAAATAATTCTCATACTAAGTACTTTTGCATGCACAGCAGCACAGAAACATGACAAAACAGTGACACAGCAAAGACGAACTGCTGCTCTTGCTGTTTTCAAAAGACGCAAATGAAGATGCAGCTGTTTGTCTGCATTGCATACAACCACATCCAAATCCATGCTGGCACATAGAACCTAAGGATGTTCCATATTGAATCTAGTTTCGTTATGTAACTATTTATAGTATAGTAAATATTTATATCTATTTTTTACTGAGGATTTGCACCATGTTTATTTGGACTTTATTTGGACTTTGACACATTATTTATTATTTTCTTATTTTTATTTGTTCATTGTAAGTGGTGTTGTTTATAGTAACTAAAAATATATTATATGGAAAAAGTCAAATTTGCTTCACTGTTCTATTATTTTGTAACATTTGTAACATACCGTATACCGCGAAACCGTCAAACCGTGGTATTGTTTTAGACGATTATCATACCGTGAAAAATTCATACCGTTACAACCCTATCGCAATCATAACTCTAAAATGCAATATGATTATTTAAATGTCGTGCACGCTTTCGGTTTCATTTTCACTGCCGTGTGCTGTTCATACTTCGTGCGCGGCTTTCAAACAATCACTCTGTGCCACAAACTGAATATTATTAACAACTTTATTACCTATCACTCACAGCATATGCAGGTTCTGTTCACTAAAGTAGACGCCCTCATGTCTATCATTAAGTAGAGCACCCGCCCGGCCTCTCTGTGTTAACAGCTCACGGTCAGCAGCTCGTCATGTGTGGTTTCCCTTCATCATTAGATGAAGGAAAAAAAAGACATTTTTAGGTGAATTATACCTTATAAATACAGTATGTGACTCTTTCAACATCATTTGGAGTTGTCCATGTCGCTGAGCAATGTATGTGAAACAATGAAAAGACTCATGCCGCCGCCTTTGCTTCTCTCCTGAACTTGAAAATATGATTGGCAGAATCATTGAATCGAGATCTACTTCACACTACAACCAAGAGCGGGGACTTCATAAACACACAACAAATTCTACGTACACAACAGTGCCGAAATACCAACAGCACATTGTCATCACTTCCTTACAGTTACTGCCCAGGTAGCAAAGATTTGGCACAAAGCTGGCACAGTAGGCATTCACCCGGTTCTGGCATACAGCATATAGGCCAAACATGGCCCAGGTTTGACAGAGGTGGAACCATCTTTAAGGCGGCATGCAGGACATGGGCCAGATGTCAAATGTAGTATTTGGTCCAGATGTTAAAAATTAATATGTGGGCCACGTATGTTTGGCCTATCTTGACCCACATTTTAAAAATATTTTAATTATTTTTTGAGTAAAGAAATATTTTGTCATTTCCATCTTCCTGTTTAACCAGTTAAACTCTGCTGTTATTTTGGGATTTCCGCCTGGATTTTGCCTACCCAAATTTGAAAGCTTCCCAAATCCACATACAGAGGTGTAAATGCAAAAATTTGGTGTCATTTTAAAGAAAACCCCTTTGAATTTTCATAAAACACTATTAAAAGTGTTTGAAATATCTGTATATGCTGTCTGTGTTATAATAAACACAAAAGAGGCGCTTTTTGTATTTTTTTTATAAGCTCAAATTTGAAAGTGTACCTTTTAGCTTCTGTGTGGTCTAGCTTGGTGTACATAATTTTGGTGGTTCCTGCACTTGTCTGTAATCATAGGAAAAAAAATGTCTCTACCATAATCTATACAAAAGTTATTGTACTCCAACTGATAAGAGGTGCTGTACAAGCCACAGGAATCAATCATTGTTTTCACATTTCACTATTCTTTTGTTTGATCAAACATAATTCACTGTGTTTGTACCACATCAGACTTATAAAAGGATTGCTTATGCACATCACCTCAAAAACAGAGGAGAAATGGCCCTGAAGCGCACAGCTTAAGGTAAGTGATGACAGCTGTCTGTGCTATCTGAGGCTGCTTATTGATCATAAATGTATTGTTTTCAGTTCTGCGGCATGAAAACACCGTGATTCATTCGGCAACTGTTTGATATGTGAATATAATTCAGTAAAAAGAATACTAGAACCGTATGAGCACCAGCAAGAGCTTTCATTTGAGCCATAACTTGTACATGTGTCATATGAAAAATATGAAAATGAACCAATGTAAAATACCCAGCTCGGGTGTCCAAAATACAGTGTATTTAAGTGTAAATAACTTTTGTACGATACAATAAAAACCAAAGTGATGCATATGTGCATAAAATATAGATTCTACTCTTTCAAACGAAACCACTTAAGAGGGTTTGGTGCAATGCTAGCCCTTTAAATGTTAAAGCGAAAGTCGATGACATCACGGACCCGCGGAGTTTAGTACACTTATTATTTTTGGAGTTTTCAGTGTGAATGCACTACTTACACAATTTTTTTCACTCCTAAACTAACCAGTGCCTCCAGCTCTGTGAGAAGACTCAAACCATAAAATGAAAACATCAGCAGGGTCAAACTATAAAAAACATTTTCCCCATTCCTTTCTGAGGATTTCAAAGGCCCAGTCACTCTTTCATTTTAGAGGTGATGTCCTTACGTGACACCAAGCCAAATTATTTACTTTCTCCGCTCTCTGTAGTAAAACCTCAACAAAGCTGACATCAATAGGTTTCTACTTTATCTCATGAAACCTTGCGCTCAGGTTAACCACAACTAAGGAGCAACTGTGGCTTTTTTGTGTCATGTGTGTGGCCCTACGCCAAAATAGTGTTAAGATCTGATGACCGACGGGACATGCAAGCGCGTAAAGAAAAACAACATGTCATGAAAAAGGCAGAAAAGAATAGAAAAGGCAGCGCTCTCCCGGTGAGGTCTCTATTGTTCAACACATCAAGGTTTAACGTGAAAGGAAAGGAAGTGTCGTGTGACTCTCCTGATGGGGTCATATATGGAGTTTATATAGAAAAGAGGTTCAAAAGACCGCTAGTCTGGTTGTTTCATTCAATCTATTTTTTTTTTTTAGATTGTTATAGATTTCTGCTGCTGTGACGTAGTAGGGGAGTAGGGGAGACTTTGACCTTCGCAGCTTCTAATTCGCTTTGGTGCACACTAAGGTTAATTTGTCATCGCTCTTCTAAAAGATGTTAGCCTGAAATTTTGAAAAAATTTGTTAAGAAGGAGTAGGTATTTTATTCTATTGACCTAAATCAGTGGCATCTCTGATCTTGTGGTTTTGACTTCTCGGCTCATACAGTTTTCTCAACTCCAACGCAGATCTTTCACCCCATTTACACCTCGACATCTGTCATAAACACTTACTGTACGTGCAGACAACCAATCAAAAGTTGTCAGAGACAGAGCTGCATTTACACCTGGGTTCATTATGCTTGTATTCATTATGCTTGTATATTCTTATTAATAACTTCAGAGAACATTTAGAGAATACGTGTAAAAATCATTTTATGTTCACTGTTAATCATTTTTGTAAATAACACAGTATTTAACTATATAATGAACTATATTTCACTGACAGTTATGCAGTAAGTTACTGCATTGTAAGGTTGCATTGTGAAAATAACTGCTTATTTTTCAGTAAAAATGTACAATACTGTAAATAAATAGCACACATCAAGATAAATGGTGCGTTAAATGTAAATACAGTATTTTTGCTGTAATTAATTTACAGAAAGTTTCTGGCGAACTGTTGTGGCGGAATTATTAACAGTGTTGTTTATCCACATTTTACTTAACATTTAATACATACAGTTGAAACCAGAAGTTTACATACACTGTATAAAAAGGCACATAACCATTAAAAAAAAGTCAGATGTTAATGTGACTAAACTTTTTCTCTTTTATGTAAGTTAGGATTATCAAATTTGTTTCTGTTATGCTTAATAACAGAATATTTAGAGAGAGATTTTTTGAGAAATTGTTATAACTTTTCTTGAAAGTCAAGTTTACATCCAATAAGATTACTTTGCCCCTGAAAAAGCTAAGACGATGGTGTCAAGGTTTTGGAAGTTTCTGATTGGCTAATTGACAACATTTTAGTTAATTGGAGGCACAACTGTAGAATAGTGTTTAGGGAAAACCTCAAACACACGGCTTCCTTTTGTGACAACATGGAGAAATCAGCCAGACAGAATAAACAAAAAAGCCAGATTACAAATTGTTAAATTACACTGGGAAAAAGAATAATTTTGGAGACATGTCCTGTGGTCTGATGGAACTAGGATTGAACTGTTTGGCTATAGTGAACAGTGTTACATCTGGAAGACAAAGGGGAAGCTTACAAGCCTAGGAACACCATCCCAGCTGTGAAGTATATGGACGGCAGCATCATGTTGTGAGGCTGTTTTGCTGCAGGAGGGACTGGTCCACTTCACAGCATAGATAGCATCATGAAGAAAGAACATTATGTAGAAATACTGAAGCAACATCTCAAGACATCAGCCAGGAAATTAAAACTTGGGCACAAATGGGTCTTCCAAAAAGACCATGACCCTAAGCATACTGCCAAATTAGTTAAAATGTGCTTTAATGACAACAGAGTGGATGTTTTGGAGTGGCCTTCACAAAGCCCTGATCTCAATCCTAGAGAAAATTTGTGGGCAGAGTTGAAAAAGCTTGTGCGAGCAAGACAGCCAACAAATCTGACTCGGTTACACCAATTCTGTCTGGAGGAATGGGCCAAAATTCCTTCAAACTATTGTGAGAAGCTTGTAAAAGGATACCCAAAACATTTGATCAAAGTTATACAGTTTAAAAGCAAAGCTAAAAAATTCCAAGAAAATGTATGTAAATTTCTGACTGTCTAGAAATTAATAAAAATTCTCAAAATATTTCTTATAATTTTGGCATTTAGCAAAATTTTAATCATTTAGGTAATCCTAACAAACCTAAAATAGTAAACGTTTAGTATGAATTACAATCAGACATTTAAAAAAAATGTGTATGTAAATTTCTAGTTTCAACTGTATTACTATTACTATGGATCTGATGACATTTATTTTTATAAAAGGTTTTATAAGACGTTATCAGAATCAGAACTGATTGGAACTTTAAGAATTGACACTTTTAGCTGAACAAAATTATTTTAGTTGGTCATGGTATTAAACTTTAAATGAGTGTGACATGTTAACATACATGCCTATGTTTATATGAGCAATTTCACACTCGTAGCAGTGCAATATGGCTGTATATCAGTGCTGGTGGGAGGCCGTAGGGCGAGTGCCTTAGTGTCCCACCAGTGACGATACCCGTTTTAAAATGATTTGATCAGCTGTAGTTTGAAATAAGAAAACAAAATGTTGAGTGATGAGTTTTTCTCCTCTAAAGGATTATTATGTGCTCTCTGTGTGCGCAATTGTCTTTGCTCTGCTCAGTATAACAGCCTGATGACTGCCGATCTCCGAAATTCTAAATATTTAGAACAGGCACTATCCCTATAAATAAACTGCATAGCTGGAGAAAAATTTTTGGAAAAACCCAAGGGATAAGGTTGTAAAGCCAAAATAAGCCATAAAAAAGTTTTACACTGTTTTACACTCATGTACTGTATATATTACAATTTTGAATTTAAAACAATTTAATAGTTTCAAAACTATAATTGAGGAACAAATAATTTCTTTGATAACTCAAAAGGAATATTTATACATTTTGCCTTTTAGGCAAGTAGACAAGTAGAGGACAGAAACTAGCCAGACAGTAATGTGTCAATTGTCAAAATAAAAGTCTAAAAAAAAAAATAAATAAATAAAAATCAGTATTTTTTAGAAAGTGCACTTTTTGCTTTTAATTTTGCCATAAAAATAATAATAATAATAATAATAATAATAATATATATATAATATATATATATATATATATATATATATATATATATATATATATATATATATATATATATATATATATATATATATATATATTAGGGATGTAACGGTATCAGAATTTCACGGTACGGTAATACCTCGGTATGAATGTCACGGTACGGTATTTATTGAATCATTTACAGGAAAAAAAAACTTTTGAAAATACTCCAAAAAAGTGCCAAAAGTGTCAATGACATACAAAGTAGCCATCTATCTGTAAGCTTTGAAACACTAACTTCAATTTTAATAACAAAAAATTATTAAACCATGTAAAAAAATAAAGTTTCAATTTAGTATTGTTGAAAACTCACCAC
The DNA here is from genome assembly GCF_052040795.2 of Danio rerio. NCBI lineage: Eukaryota > Metazoa > Chordata > Actinopteri > Cypriniformes > Danionidae > Danio > Danio rerio. The sequence continues at coordinate 51,088,759 of NC_141026.1, read as the reverse complement.
ATTCAACATTTAATCACTCACTCACTTAGATAGAGATGGGTTTAAAGGAAAATTATCATATAAATATAATCTGGTAAAAGCTGGTATCTCTGGGTATTTACAATGTCCCCTGCAACAGAAAAAAAACCCTCTCATTTGTGACTGAGGTTTCTGGGACAAGAGAGATATGACTTGGCCCAGGTTGACAGCAGTGGGGTAACGTTGTGCATTGTCTTTCCCCCACTTGAGAAGACAAACCATGAGTGAGATAGAGATCTCTTTGCGGTACAAGTCAATGTCTGCATCAATCTGAACAGTGTGCTGTGTTTCTGCAGTCCCCATGACTGTTATTAGTCGTATTCCCCAACTTGCAGGCACGTGCACACATAGGGCTCAACCTGTGCAGTGCGCATGCCCTTTTTAGTCTTGGATAGAAAATGCCCTTCCAAAACGATCAAAAGTGCCCCCGCGACGCGACACAACCTCCGTCCAATCCAGCCCTTCAGTAGGCGCGTGACAACACCTCTCTTGAATATGCGCGCTCAACCCCCCCTCGGCGCTTTACAATACGCGCGCCACAACACAGCTAATCAGAACGCGCGCGACAGCACCGCTATTCAGCACGCGCGCGGCGACAACACCCGCTTTAGGTTCGATCATTTCCATCTTTTTTTCATCTCCGCTACTAGCAGCACACTCCATTTCCGCATTACTGGATCTGTAGCGACAACAGACCGCAAAGGATTATGGCCACGCCTGGGCTGATGGGAAATGTAGTTTCAGCTACGTCCCGTTCGCTTCATTCGCCTGAGCAAATTTTCTCAGAAGACCTATAGTTTTACCGAGTCATGCGACTTCGGTAATATCGAAAAAAATTAATATTGCGGTATGACGGTATTTACAATACCGTTACATCCCTAATATATATATATATATATATATATATATATATATATATATATGTAGAGCAACCCATGTTCTCATATTTCATTCATATTTTAATAAGCTTTAATAGGGAGATATAAACAAACGTAAGCGATGCATCAAAGTTTGATTTAAAAAATCTTGAATGGTTATAAAAATATTTTTTTAATTATTTAAATAATTTTTGAAAATAATAAAAATAATTAGTTTTAAAATATTGAATGATATAAATGATATGACGTAATTTTGGAAACTTTTTATTTCTGTTTATCAGTCTGATTTTACGGTCAGTTTCTTTTGACTTTAAAGAATATCACAACAGCGAACGCCTCAAGCATAAAAGCCTCATCTATTTGGTGAGGTGCGCGTGCAGTTAGCGGAGGTCTGCGATGCGGAGCCAAGCGAAAGTATAAATCAGTCTTAGAAGTGCTGTTATTGCAGAATACCGCATGGCTATTAGCCAATCAGATTCGAGAACCAGACAGAGCTGTTGTATAAAGTTCTACATATAGTTACCGATGACATTCAGGCCGTAAAATTAACCATTTGGTGAAAATTAAAAAAACAGACATGTTTAAACTGAACAGTTTAGATGAAACAATACCAAAGTTTTTTTTTTTTATGTTTTATAAAACTTAATAAATATTTGATAAAATACCCCTTATTTTCAATCACAACAAATTGGAATCTGGAAAAAAAAAGATCTGAACTTTATATTAACAGTTTACTTTAAATCAGTAAATAATATTTAATTCCAAGAAACTCTTTTCTGTAGTTGTTTTCAGTCCAAATGCTGACTGACAGATAAGTAGGTGGCCCTTCTGTCCAAGAGGCATCAAGACAAATTAGTGTTTACTCTACTAATGCAATATGACAGCATAAATTTCTGACTTCCAAACTGAGGATGTTTGCAATGAAGGGCACAATAATTATACTTATTTCACTTCATAGCTCATCAAGTCCTGCCCTGGGATTTGAAGTCTGGTATTGATCTGTTTCAGGGTCTTGCAGTCAAATGTGCAACAATCAGACACGCATCAGTAATTTCATTGCAATGCCTGTCTTTTTCTCGTCTTTTATTGAAGGCTCTAAAGAAAATAGAACCACATATATACACTCGGGCGAAGCAGTGGTGCAGTAGGTAGTGCTGTCGCCTCACAGCAAGAAGGTCGCTGGGATAGCTGGTTCGAGCCTCGGCACAGCTGGCGTTTCTGTGTGGAGTTTGCATGTTCTCCCTACATTTGTGTGGGTTTTCTCTGAGTGCTCTGGTCCAAAGACATGCAGTACAGGTGAACTGGGTAGGCTAAATTGTCGGTAGTGTATGAGTGTGAATAAGTGTGTATGGATGTTTCCCAGAGATGGGTTGCAGCTGGAAGGGCATTTGTTGCGTAAAACATGTGCTGGATAAGTTGGGGGTTCATTCCGCTGTGGCGACCCCAGATTAATAAAGGGACTAAGCCGAAAAGAAAATGAACAAATGAATAAACATGTAAAGCTTGTAGTTTGTCACTTCCGTCTAAATGGATCAACTGTTTTATTCACGTCATGTCATACTTCAGTTTCTCATCAAATCTTGACCAATCAAATGCTCTCTAGTATTTGACACCCCCCACCCCCTTTTGCGACGCTTCTCGTTTGCTTTTTATTTGATGCACTTAAGCTCAACCACTCTCACTGGAAGAGCAGTGATAAAACAAAATGCTATTGGCAGTTTTTTTTAAAGGGGAGGAGCTACACTATGTCACACTCTGCTATTGTTCTCGGTTTGGATTAGGTCAAACATCGAATAAAAATGCACATTTTAAAGCACTTCATGGAACCTTTGGCTCAATTTAACTCAAACAAACAATGAAAAAAACAAGTCAATGGCTACTTATTTTTAAAAATCTTTAAAGTAACTTCAAGAGTAGACAGGTTTGAAATAAGTGGAGGATGAACAAAAGATTTGACTATTTGCCTGAAATATCCTATTAACCAATCCATTCCAAGTTTATTGTGAGTGAGAGATGGTAAAGAGGAGTGCTAAAATAACACCACAGCCCACTATTGACTATTATGTTTTAGCTGGAAATACGTCACAAAACTGGAGTAAAGTCAGCAGGAACATCCGGTTCACACAGACTTTAAAGGTCCCCTGAAGTTCCTTGAAACAACATCATCAACAACAAAAACATTACATAATGTGCTGATATAAACAGAGCTGAAAGAGAAAGACAGGTGGTACAGCAGCTCCTCTCTTTTTTCTTGAAACAGCAAACAGCATGACAACCACAGCCTAATAGTAATAATAAGTCAAAATATAGCATTCTGCATAGAAACTCTTGGATAAACATAAATCATTTAGATTCTTCAACTTAACTTATTACTCACAACTTATAATTCTTGGAGTAATGTGTAACTTAGATTGTGGGTCCAATGAGATCAACTCTTTGCTGTGATGTCTCAGAACTGGAGTGGATCTTGAATGCAGAACTAGACTTCATTGAGTCCAATGGAAAATACATTTACATTTGAATCAATATGGTGGCTTGAGAAAGCCAACATACTGTCATAAACTTCCTCTTTTTCCTGAGACTCCTAGGAATCCATCTCCTCCTAGACTGTTCATACAACTACCAAACTTACTCCAAACCTCTAAACTGTACTGAATTAAGTTGCTATATCTTTTCCAACTGATCCGACTAATGGTTTTCCCAAAACTAACCTGGAAAATTCGGAAAAGTCCCACTGACTTAACATTGGACCAAACTTTATGACCTCATAACTTTGCGCCAGACTGTCATACAGACTTAAGGTTAGGCTCATTTAACTCAGACTACCAATCTGCCAATCACTGATGACCTTTCAACTATCTAGCCACACCCTAGCAACCACTTACAGCACCCTAGCAACTGTCCCATAGCCTTTCATTGTAAAAAACTGCCATTGACTTTACATTGGACATAATAACAACAAATTATTTCAGCAATACACCAATCCAAACTAGAAACATACTAACAAACATACTAGCAACATGCTAATTCTTCACCAATTGGGGAAAGTGAAGGATAAAAAACCTTGAGAGAAACCAGGCTCAAATACTGCTTTACTTCCTGTATCTAGAAGTCTTACTTCTGACTAGATTTTGAAGGCAGCATAGATATCCTTTGATATATCCCACAAATCAAATCTGTTCCATTTCTTATGGCATCTTGAAGTTACATTTGAGTGTTATTTTGTCTGTAAATTAGTCGACTTTTCCATTTTGCATTTACTAATTTCTTTTAAGCGTCTGCAAAAAGTTGATATGTCTTGAACAAACAAATTAATTTTAGTAATGTTTAACTTACTTTGTTTTGCCTACACAAATTGTTTACAACCCCCTTTTTTTAGCGCACCAAAGAAACGAACTGTTATGTGTGACTTGCAAACAGATTTAACAGGTTCACTTAAAAGAATTAGTTTATCCACAAATCAATGCTCATAGAGATTGACTATGTTTACATGGACATCAGTAATCAAAATATTTGCCTTAATGTGAATAAGATAATAATATGATTAAGGTGTTTACATGAGTTGCTTTTTGAATGTTCCTTTCATGATCCAGTTTTACATGTTATGACACATAATTCTATTAACGTCATTGCTTCACCACGATATCCACATTTTCTCTGGAGTTACGTGTAATATCGAGTGTTTCATTTTTAATTTATTGACTTTAACTGTGTTTGGCAATTTCACTTTCATTCAGGAACATTTCATGCATGCCCACCATGACAAATGAGATATTGGATAAAAGTATGAACTGCTGGAAGAGTGTTGTTTTAATGGAATTTGATATTACATGCCATATATGGGGGGGACCTCTGCATTTGGCAATGCAGGTGTCTGTGGTCCTTCAAGCCTCCTTCCCTACACGACAAGCCACAAACCGGAAGTCATTCATTTCCAATGGAGAGTAGTCTGGGAGCTGCATGGAGTTCTGAACATCTCCGTATGCGGAAAATTCGCATCCGAATTGAGCTGCGGATACGTTTAAATATTGTAACTCCTGAGACTAGACTGTATGTGATCGGCCGACTGGATGTGATGTATTTCAGTGTTGTGCAAGCAGGTCCGTGCACTCGAGATGAGAAATAGTAGTTTTATTGGTTATTGTTTATATCAGAAAAAGCATTTCTAATCATAAATGAGTATTAAAATTATAATTTTTTTAATGTTGTCTCCACATTCCCTCCAATATATTTAGCGATCTATGAGTCTCTAGTATTCATTCATTCAACCATGGTGAATGCACGGCGAATAAACGCTCTTGCTTTTGCTCTCCATTGTTTTGGCCACTGCGAGAACTGCTTCTCTCCCATGGTGCACGACAATACTGAAAATTCTGTGCGACTGCCACAATAGGGTGTTTTCCGACAGTCCTGTCCAAATGTCGTGTGCAGTGGAAAGGCGGCTTCACTGACTCGGTAGGTGCAGGGAATAGTGTCAAACAGCTGTGTGTGTACAGAATGTCCTGTCGTAAAATGTGTAAATATCCTGCAAAATGGAATTAGTTTAATTACAGTATTTAATGTCTGTACTGCACTTCGTTAGAGCCACTGAAATAAGCATACTCTACATATCTTAATTTGCTTTCACTTTAGTTTATGACCTAATCTGATTAAATTAATCTAAAAATTGCAGTTCACATGGTCGACTCTTTATCAGTGGCATAACGGACGGGTCCGCAGGGCACGCACCGTGGGGGGGGGGGATGTGGCCCGCGTGATTAGGGGGCCCCATGTCCAGGTCTGTGTTCTCTGAACTCCTCTCAAGCGGTGTACTACTTCATTCTGATTGCTTGCCGCCGAACCGCGTCATAGCCAATGAAGACGCGCAGCTGTTTCTCGCCAAAAAGTGAATGACTTCTGGCTACTTTGACGCTCTCGCCGCTTTCGGTTTGTGATCGCTCCTCAGTTTGTGAAGGATTCCTCGCGTTGTCGCTCCACCCCGCCTCCTTTCTCCGCTTCAATTTGTGACATAGATATATACACTAGATATTGCATAGGGACCCTGAGCATGCGTCTATAGTGCCGCCACATTGGTACAGTGCTCCCAGGACAAATGTCATTCAACCGCACAAGACAAGACAGTGTTATTATGTGAAGATGTGGGACTTTAGCGCTGTCTACGAGTGTAGTAACGAGCAAACAAAGAAAACAAAGCACAAAGCCAGAACATTTCAAAGGTAAGATTAAGTTTTTTTTACGTTTTTGTATGTTCTGAAATTTGTGCTAAACAGGTAGCGTTATTGATGATAAAGGCTGATTTATACTTCTGCGTCAAACGCCGGCGTATGCTATGGCGCTGACGCATAGCCCTTCGCCGTGGCCATCGCCGTCACTGACGTGCACCTCCCAAAAAATGTAACTACACGTCGCAACGACGCGTAGTGTAAGCTCTGTGATTGGTCGGCTTGGTAGCGCTGCCGAGTCTGGGCGGGACAGAGAGCCGCGCGAATGGCGCGAGCGATTGTTTACAAGTGTGGAGTCCCGTGAAGGAGCTCCGGATGGAAAGTTTTGCTTTGTGTTTACCTCATAGTTAAAGTTGTTGCACATCCGCCGAGCGAGTTTGAGCCACTTGTACATCCCGGAAGTGTTCAGGAAAAGCAAAAAAGCAGAGAAGAAACTCGACACAGAGGAACATTTACACCTCACTGCCAACTAGCGTTTCGGAAGTGTTAATGCAGACCGACAGAGACAGCGCGCAGAAGTATAAATGCACAGCCACGCGCGTTGCCTGCGCCGTGGGTTACGCCGGTCACTTGACGCAGAAGTATAAATCAGGCTTAATACAGTCACTTACTGCATTCAAAAGGCAAAGTAGCTCCAATTCGCACTAAATACTCGGCTTATGCTAGTTTTGTTGAATAAAATCAGCAAACAATGCAAAAGAAATATGACAACGAGATGCTGCGGTGCTAGAAACGTGTATTATTGTCGGCTAGTGAACGAGTTGTTCATAACGGAGATTCATTCACAAACAAATCGCTCCCTCCGTCAATATGAGCAGTGAAAGCAGTAGAGGAGGTGTGTTTCAGTACACGGATTAGATCAAAGTTAACAGGGAGGGTGAATAGTACATTTCTATACACATACACACAAGCTTTTTGTCAGGAATGCCCGTGCGATCAGTGATCCATCCATGTAGAAAAGAAGTAAAATTATAATTTTCATAATTAAAAAAAAATTACATACTAACATCCAGGAAAACTCCCGATCATGGATATATGTGTATATGTGTATATCCCTGGCTCTACCCCCCCCCCCCCCCCCTTCAACTGGGGGCCCCGTCGGTGATCCCTGCAGGGGAGCCTCCGCATTTTGCGCTACGCCACTGCTCTTAATCAGAGTTAATGATTAATGACTTAATCACATTAAAATCAGATTATTGGTGTCCATGTAAACATACTCAATGACAAATTCATGTCCACTACTAGCCATCATTAGGACAGGAAAGAATAAAATTCAGCGACACATTTTTAAACCCTGACCCTCACACTCTCTGAGTCTGAAAGTGCATGTATGTGCGAGCATAACTGATTATAGTAACCTCTCTGATTCCTCCAGCAGAAGAGGATGGCTGACCTTGAAAGCAATGGAGAGAATTGACAGGAGGGAACACTGTTAACAAGGACTGGCTATATATCAAACAGCCAATTTGGATCTGTTAATCCACTGGGGGTCAGTTCTGGCCACATGGACATAGATCACAGCGGTTCAGGACATATGCCACATGGATAGCGTCTGCCTGCTCAAGTCTCCATCTAGCCCAGCTTGGTTTTTGCAAAGAATAAAAACAAAATTAAGGCAGAAGGATATGAGCTGCATATTACACTGAAGCATAAACATAAATGTTTGATTACAGAGCCAAGATTGCTTATTGTACAACTGAATGCAATGCATTGGGATAATTGCACATTCATCCGCAGACAGATTGCATACATGATGATGCGATCTTTATATTCATACATGAGCTACATATGCGATAATTAAACACCAACGAGCTGAGAAAATAGATGTTCCATTAGCAGCCTCTAATGCATGTTGAAACCGCTTATGCATTTCAGATGGATTTAACTGTTGGGAACGTTTGGCTTGCGTGTTATTATTTGGAGGAGAGCAGTTGCATCGATGAATGGTCAGATTTTCGGAAATGTATTTTTGCAAGTCTTAAATTGCAGCAGTTGTCTGGATCTGCTTACCCGTCCTGTGCTTCGCTCTAGTGGGCAGTAATGTCACTGCTAATGGCTCTCACAGTGGAGTTGTGGCATTAGCTCTATTTACTCATTTATATGCTGTAGAAAGCGCACATGTGCTCTCATAGAAATGTCCAACCACAATAGACTGTAAGATCATGTAAACCTAGAAGAAAGTTGAACTTTCTAGATGTTTAAAAAGTTGTTTTTTAGTTTGGTCAAATGATTAATCGAATTCAAAATTGTATTTAGATAATATATACATATTTACTGCGTATATTTATGTATGCATAAATACAAACACATATAAATTACATTCATTTTCCTTCAGCTTAGTCCTTTATTTATCAGGGGTCGCCACAGCGGAATGATTTGCCAACTATTCCAGAGAGAGGTCGCGTTAACCGGATATTTTCCGTCATTGATGGATTTTTTTTAGCAGTGATGGAAAAATCTGAAGGTGGTCCGTCATTTTAACGGATTATGCTGTGGGTGATCTATTGTAAGTTGTAGCTAACTGTAATTCCCACTCCTGTCCAGCTGATGGTGCTTGCCCTTGTTTTGTCTCCTCTTTGTCACCGCTGCGTACAGTTGCAAAAATCTCACAGCAGCTGAGTGTGAGAAGTTTCTTTAAACGGCCAAATAGTTGTGATATTATTAATAAAGGTGAAAAAAAGAGGAAGTGATGCAGTGGATGATGAAGAACAAACAGACAAAAATACGATCCAACCAAGCGGCAGCTAGCAAGGAGGTCCGGTTGTGCACTACAAAATAATTTAGTCATTTTTAGTATTATTTGTTTTAATATACGTTTATTATTACGGATTTTATCCTTTGATTATTTTTGTTATGGGATATGCTGTTTGCATTTTATTCAAAGGTTAAACGCAGTGCTTACACTTTGTGTTTACATTATAGCCTGTGTTTGCTGTTATATAAATTCAAATGGTTGTAATACCATGCATCAAGTACCAATGTAATACCAAAAGGTTTTATATGAAGGTATATGAAGACTGAGTTGCGCCAGCTCCAGGCCGCAGCACACATTACTCGCGGGCCGATTCTGGCTCAGATGCAGGCGGCCCGAGTACGGCAGCCGGAGTCTCCGGCAGGCGAGAATCTAGCCGGAACTGGCCCGAGTGTATTTTGCTATCTGGGGTGCGTTGTGAGCACTACCGGACTCAGAGGGGTGCAGCAGCGCCCCTGGTGCATAAGAAGCACGTGCTGTAGTATTTTTTCCCGGTGAAACGAGTGCTTGCAGGATCGGGAAATCCCACATTCAGAGAATCCAGCAAATTTTCTGATCACAGCCTTAGGAAAAATGTTTCCTGACTACAGAACGCTGGCTGAAGTGGCGCTAGTAAATCCAGTCTTTGGTCAAGAGAAGTCGACTTTCCGAGGCAAAGACAGTCTCCCATGATGCATTTGATTATGCACAGGCAAGCAGCCAGTTCAGGTCGATGCAGGAGGAAGATATGAGAGCAGATAGGAGTTTTTGTTCATTTATCAAATAAATAAATGAGTAATTTAACCTATATGCTCGTCGAGCAAGTTCATTATCAAAATATGAACGAAAAAAGTGATCCGAAAGTCTGCAAATTAAATGATTAAAAACTATCAATAATAAGTTATGACAGAAATTTTACAACCCTCTCCGTCAAAATGACGGACAATGAGAAAGGCTAACGTGACCTGATTTCAGCATATGTCTTGTGCAGCAAATGCACTTCCAGCTGTAACTCAGTACTGGGAAACACCCATACATACTCACATTCACATACATATTTATACACTATGGCTGATTTACTTGTAGTGCATGTCTTTGGACTGTGGGGGAAACCGGAGCACCTGGAGGATACCCACATGAACACAGGGAGAACATGTAATCTCCACACAGAAACGCCAACTGGTCAAAATTAACTCAAACTAGCAACCTTCTTGCTGTGAGGCGACAGTGCTAACCACTGAGGCATTATGCCATCCACATAAAATACTATATTTATATATTTATTGAACCCCTATTATACTTTAAAAAGGGTCATATTTTGGTTTTGAGAGTCTCCAATAACAGGCTGATATGCATGCAAGGTCAAAAAACACTTTCATGGTTTTATAATATTCATTTATTTTTACCAAATTTTCCCAGCGACTCCCATATGATTCATTCAGCGATTCATTTGTTGCCAAACTCCTCCTCAGTGTTCAGCACGAGACTGAGTGAAATGGCCAGCGCGGCATAAAAACAGTATTGAAACAGTCAGGATGCATAGTGTATGCATGAGCATACCTGCCAACACTCCTGTTTTTCTTAGGAGTCTCCCGTACTTCAGAGGCACGGTGTGTGAAATCCCCTGGTCGCCAACATTGTTATAGGATCCGATCGTAGCAGCAGCCCAAAACACACTTCATAGAAGTTTACTTACAAACACCACAGTACACAGTACACAGTACCCAGTTTTTCACACTGTAATTCAGACACCTCACCCCTGAACCCAACCCCCGGTCTCTCGAATTTTTAGGGGACTGTATGTGCAGGTAGGTGTGTGAGCCCAATGTAGGAGTGCATTAAAGCAGTGCAGTTAAACACCAGCATATTGCTCTATTCCTAACCATGAGACGGCAAAATTATTTTTTGTGTCACTTTCTTTTCGCTGATAAGATATACAGCAGGGTACACAACATTCTTGTGTGACTCCGGTGATACTTCCGGGTTTCTTCCTACCGCAGCCTCTATTTCTCTTTTTAAATGGCATCTGTGTGAAATCAGTCTATAGTGGCTGATTTAAGCACAAGACTCACGTCCTATGCAAATGAGGGAGAGTTCGTCACTAATGGGCGGTGCTTTCCCCCTCTTATGACACGTACAAAGGGAGAATGTCAATCAAAGTGTTTCTGCAGGCTGTTTTTATTAAGTGTGATTATAAAAAAATGAAATAAATAAATGTTTACCATTTGAATCTGGTTATATTCACAGACTGTTACCACACAACTGTGTTTAAACCCCTAATAAAAGTGATTTACGCATAATAGGTCCCGTTCAAAACACATTGATGGTCTTATTGTGCATAATATAGCCTATTATATATGCATGCTATTGTGTATGTGCTTTTGTGCATGATATGACCTAGTACATGCATGTTAAAAAATCTCTGTAACATTTCACGCAAAATTCTGTTCTGCCTCTGGAACAGCTTTCCATTTGGCTCACATATATCCTAGGCCATACAGGTGATTTAGGCATTTAAGTCATGCAGCTTTTCTAAAACCTTGCCAGCAGTTGACGCAGCAATTTCATGGCAGCTGACTTTAATGTAAAAAAATACGATGGCAAAAACAGCCATAATATTTGAGTTTGAAAAGTGAGTGCACGCATTGGAATACATCAAGATTTTCTCAAGGGTGAATTTTACCTCCACGCACCGGTTAAAAAGCCTCTTCAAAGTCCTCAACAATCCAATGAAAACTCACATTCAACTCCATTCTGGTATGAAAAGGACACTTTCTAAAATCCCATAAAATCCTGATGGGGAAAAAAGTATAATTTATAAAGATATTACTTAGCTGAATATATGCTTCAGCTGAAAAATCCATCATATTACAGAAGCGAAATGTGCTGTGAGTGCAGTTTCATGTTAACTTTAGGCAAAAGTCTGCATTAATGCTTCATTCATGGGCTGATTTTACTAAACAGGGCAATAGCAAAATCCATAAAAATGCAGATGGGAGTTCTGTGGGTGATTCTACTAAATATTTTTATAATAAACAATGTAATGCATTGCGAATTAGGTCACAAACAAGTGAAGCCAATTATAATAAGGTGCAAGTAAAAATACAGGTGTATGTGGCTCATATGTAATAATGTTTTCAGTATAAAAAAATCCATGTTTTTATCACTAGATTTCAATAAGCATCTTTAATAAATCACAGTAGTAAAACAAGAATGTACAAGGGGTCCACATCACCTGCCACTGTTTACACAAGGTTATTTTAAAGGTAACAATTTCAAGCTTTCAGAATAGGCTTTTAAAGTTTGTCTACGAATTTTTCTTTTTCTAGTTTTAATTTATAAGTTGTTAATTAATATTTAAATGATAAATGTTTTAAAATCTACTTAGAAATGTTTTCTATTTACTTATTATTTATCATTATTATTTATTTTGGCCTTTGGAATCTTTAAGAGTGTGCACCCGAAAACATGGGAAAAAAAGTTTAGGGGAAAAAAAAAAAAGGGGGAATTGAAAAAGAAAAGTTCAGCTGTTGTAAATGCTGTTGTCCATGCTCCGGATTAAAGGAAAAAAGAAACTAATTGTCACCCTGGAAACCTATGTTTATTTATGATACGCACGTTGAAGAGATTGGTGTGTAAACAGCAAGAAATAAGGGTTACATAAAGAATACATTCCTGGTGACATTTTGTTGACATTACTATGGTTCTTTTAGTTTTTTTCTCATCTTTTATACATTATATATAATGTTATTAATATTATGTTATTATTGTTATCAAATTATGTTTATAGCATTAACAGTGTGACCATAATAGTGTTAGGTTGAGTGGATGCGCTGATTATGGTTGTGTTTTTGTAACAAAGTTATGATTTGTAGATATTCGTACTTCAAAACACTGATGAATACTACCAATACTACCAATACTATAAATAATAATAAAAAAAAACAGTAGCTGACCGTATTTGATTTTCATGGTTTCTACTGTAATTTTAACCGTGAAGTTCTGGCATCCACAACTGCCATTTTTTTTCACTTAAAATTTTAGTTTTTTTTTTTTGTGTGCTTAGAGTTCAACTCTCATTGCTGGGAAACAACATTAACAAATTTAAACTGATTATGCCGGCTTCTTATGCAATGCTACAATGTGAAAAATATCTGTATTTTGTATTAAATAACCGTAATAAATCGTATTCTGTATTTTGTGCTTTTTGTTTATTTATGATTGGGAATTGCATTAGAAGATGTTGATCTCTGCTCTGTTGACTTTCGATGTTAACAATTCAACTCTACAGTTTAACAAAGTAAATTTTATTGACATTTTAGTAGTTTGAAATAATATATTGTATAAGAAATAACGTTTAAATAACGAGAAATTAGTCTGTGAAATGACAGTAAATGTTCTGACAGTTTATTACAAGACTTTTGTACTGTAATATACAACAGCAACCCAGACAAAATATCACTTTAAAGCAGGGGTGCCCACACTTTTGTTGGTATTGTGGGTGTATACAAAAAAGTAGACACCTAACAGATTCGATTGATGTATAGCTCTTATCTGTACGACCAAAACTGAAAGTGTAATTTAAGTTCGTTTTAGCTTAATAAGGAGAAGATGCCTCAAAACGTGTAAACGTGGTCTTCGACCCCTGGGGGTTAAACTAATAAAAATAATAATAAAACTTACTTCTTACTTCTTACTTACTAAATCTTTTCAAGGTTAAAAGTTAATGGAAGAAAGATCAAGATCCCATAATGTAATTCAAAAACATAAATAAAAAAACATACATCACAAAATATTGGAAAACTGCTCATTTACAGATACTTTTACAGTGTAGGTAATGCATGAATACACCAAGGACAGCACGTCTAACTCATATTGACAAAGCACAGTTGCTGACAGCAGCATCGTCCGATGTTAAATATTCTTTAGCACACGAAGACCCACAGCTCCTCAAACAGACGCGGAAATAGATGCTCTTAAACCTCCATATAGTGTCCTCATTGTGTCAGCATGGCAGCGAGTTCATTCCCCTGCGTTATGTTGGATGAGGCCTGTCTCTGTGTAGCTGTAAATCCTGCGCTCAGCACATACAGAACCAACAATTTGAGGATACACAGAAGACCCCATATGGCTGAGAGCTGCAGCGCTCTAGTGAGTTTACGTCAGAACTGTGTGCTTTTTTCTTTTTGGTAATGTGTAACCTCTGCAATATCTGTGGCTGGGTATGATTTGTATTTCTGTCCTTGCTGTAAAGACAAGCCAGATGGCCGGCCTGCTGAGCGGGTACAATCTGTGAGACGACTGATGCATTTCCACCGGCAGGCCTCTGGTGCTGGCCGTGTAGACCAACTTTGAATTTTTATAATCCAGCTTTGTCGCCACTTGGCTGACATCTATCTGAAATAGAGATTCCTCTTAAAGGGACAGTTCACCCAAAACTGAATATTCTGTCACAGTTTCCTCACCCTACACTTGTTCCAAACCTGTTGAGTCCTTTTTTCTTCTATTGATCAAAAAAAGAAGATATTTTTAAAAATGTTGAAAATCTATAAACACTGCCTTCCATAGTATTTGTTTACTACCAGGATGCTACTTGTCACAATCACCAGTGATCTAATCCTTACAGGGAGCAGGTAAAATCACAGATTGCCTAAGAACTACAAATCCGATGTTACATGGACTACAGATCCAGTCATGCACCACACACACACACACACACACACACACACACACACACACACACACACACACACACACACACACACAGAAGTAATTACAGCCTAAATACTTAATAGTTTTTGGCTAAGTTTAGTCAAGGAGCAAAAATAAATAATATCTACTTCTAAGAGATTGCCATTGTATATAATCTGAGCACACAAGCGATGATGAGAGGACTGAAAAAGCCTATTCACTCGTGACATTTGCAGAAATGAATAATTATGCAATACCTGCATTCCCGCACCGACATTCAGACTGTAGTAAACCAGGCTTCAGAAAAGTGACAGGTCAGAGGCGAGTAAACTCGCCGTCTGAGAGAAGAGAGCAAAACTTGTGTGCAGATCGTAGAAATGGCAGGAAGAATGTCCGCGCTTTAATTTCTCTTGCAAATAACAGACATCTCAATAGTGAAAACATCCAAAAAGCTTTATTTCAATAAAACATTTGTTTTTAAGTTGATATTTTCTGCCACTGTAACACAGAAAGGCCTTTGTCGCGCCCCTACGTTTCATGCAAAACTTGACAAGATCGACTGTGATTGATCACTTTACATGTCAGTCAAAACACCGCTTCACAATCCTGTTATTTGTTAATAAATTAAAACACATCATATATTTTTGATGAAATAATGACTGTTTTGGTCTATTTTAGCAGCGAAAATTGATCCGATGAATCAAAGACCACAAATTTGCACATTTATTTTTTTCAGTTTTTTTCCTCCCATCCTGGAGCCTCACGGTCCCCCGCAAGAGTATCCAGAACCCCTGGCATAGGCATTTTTAAAGATGCAAACTGCTTTAAATAAAAAAATGAGTGAAACAAATAGTTTAATAAAATAATTTATTTTGTAAAAGTACTACTGATGTTTCTAGCAAATTATTATTTTTGCATTTTTACAATCAACAGTTAAAAATTAGTACTCCTTTCAACACTATTTTCATTTTTTTTTCTGGATTATTTGATGGGCAGATGCTTAAGAGCAGCATTTATTTAAAACAGTAAAACTTCATAAATGTTTAACTGTCATGTTTGGTAAATTTAAGCCACCAGAAATAGAATGAATTTCAAATTAGTATATATGCCATCAAAGTTCACACATCAGAGCATGTTCCTACCCACCAATTAGTTGTGCAAGTCAGATTAAGGTCAAAATGTAGAACTGAGGTCAGAACCTGAACAGCACAACATTGTTTTGACAGGAATGCTGTTCTGAGAACAAAACATGTTGATCTAGAAACACATCCTACTTTGCACCATCACAGGCTAGCCCTAAAATTAGATACTCCCTTGGGTTTTGCCAAAAAGAATTTATTTGCTATAATGAACAAAACACATTGTACATATCAATGTAATGTAGACATTGCCATGTTGTCACTCTACATTTTCTGAGTTCAGTCACATACTGTTTTTCATCTATTGATCAATATTAAAGTAGTTTTTTCTAGTTTCGGCTTCAGAAAAGTGACAGGTCAGAGGCGAGTAAACTCGCCGTCTGTTTTTCATTAGTTTGACATTACAGCGCCACCTGGTGGAAACTGTTGAGCATGTTTTAATGTACTTTTATATAGTTAATTTACCTGACTGTCTGTTGATGTTTTCAACAAATAGCCTTTACATTTGCCTAATATAATCACTTCCACAAACATCAACACATGACAACTGATCTCACTGCTGGGACTCAATGTTTAGAGACTGTGGATTAAAACTCATTCTTGCAGAATGTTTGTTTGTCTATTAAACGGCATGAAACTTTGTATCACACCCTGTGGGTCTGCTTGAGCAGGACTCAATTACAAACCTTGCAGGTCATATTTAAAGATTAATGCATAGTGCCACTATTTAACTGATGTATTTCCACATAGACATCAAAAATGGTGTAAACAAGCAGACAACATTAATTTTTAACAAAGCCAATGTGTGTAGAGAAAACTGTTTAACCATAAGCCTTCCTACAATAAACAATAGCCCATATGGCTGCAGTGCCATTGAAGGACTTTTTATTTTCTTGAATTTAAAACATAATATGCTGCACTCTTAAAATGTTTATAAAGGCGTACAGCATAAATATTCCAATATGGGTTTTGGCATTTTGCAATGGGATTTTTTGTTTCAATCAAAAGCCAAGAAAAGTGAAGAATTCTTGAAAATATATAATTTTTTGGTATTTTATTAATTTAAATATGCTTTTGTGTAACGGCAAGCACAACAGGCTCTCAATGGAGCCATCCATGCCTGTAAATCACAAAAAAGAAAAGAAAAAAAGATTTTACAATACAAAGGCCTATTCATACCAAGGCAAACTAATGGTGGAACAGTATATATTATACTGTTACTATATTACACGATAACTGATAACTATACACGTTAGTGAACAATAACCATGTGCTTATTTTAAGCACTTGGCGCAGTTCTGTCATCTGCTGATTTAAATGTTTTTATTTTTTTAAGCAGGATGGAGTCTGATTGGAAGTCTTTATCGTTCATTAGATACATCATAAAAGTTCTAAAATAATTCTAAATATATTGTTTTTAGGGCCTTAAAAAAGTGACAAAATTCAGCAAATTCAAAATAAACACTATAAATATAAAATAGAGTTAAATAGCAATTGAAAGTTCAGTTCGTTTTTTCCAAACTTAAAAAGCAAAACAAAACAGCCCGCCTAAAACCAACCAACCAACCAACCAACCAAACACACAACCAACCAACCAAACACACAACCAACCAACCAACCACACAACCAACCAAACACACAACCAACCAACCAACCAACCAACCAACCAACCAACCAACCAACCAACCAACCAAACACACAACCAACCAACCAACCAACCAACCAACCAACCAACCAACCAACCAACCAACCACAAACCAACCAACCAACCAACCAACCAAACACACAACCAACCAACCAACCAAACACACAACCAACCAACCAACCAACCAACCAACCAACCAACCAACCAACCAACCAACCAACCAACAAACCAACCAACCAACCAACCAAACACACAACCAACCAACCAACCAACCAACCAACCAACCAACCAACCAACCAACCAACCAACCAACCAAACACACAACCAACCAACCATCCATCCATCCATGCAACCATTCATTCATGCAATCAACCAACCAACCATCCATCCATGCAACCATTCATCCACGCAACCATCCAAACAACCAACCAACAAACTAACCATCCATCCATCCATCCATCCATACATACATCCATGCAAACATCCATCTATCCATCCATCCATCCATCCATCCATCCATCCATCCATCCATCCACCCATGCAACCATTCATCCATCCAACCAACCAACCAACCAATCAACCAACCAACCATCCATCCATGCAACCATCTAACCAACCAACCAACCAACCAACCAACCAACCAACCAACCAACCAACCAATCAGCAAACCAACCAACCATCCATCCACCCATCCATTCATCCAGCCATGCAACCATCCATCCATCCACCCACCCACCCACCCATCCATCCATGCAACCATCCAACCGTTCATCCATTTATCCATCCACCCATCCATCCATCCATCCATCCATCTATCCATGCAATCATCCAACCAATGAATTTGAAATTGGAACGAATTGCAAATAAGACATTTACAGAAAAAAAAATCAAATACTATTTTATTCTAACCCATTTCCCCCAATATTTAAGGTCTAGAAATCTTAAATGGTTTATTTACTGACCATTTGCCATTTTTTTACAGTTACATAAATATATCATGGATACACTGTCTTTCATAGCACAAACCAAGCAAGAAAATAGCAAATAGCTAAAAACCATTTAAAACAACTTAGCAACCACTTATCAGTGCCCTAGCAACCCTCTATTGTGGCAGAAAATTTTGCACCACTAAGCGCCGGTCACATAAAAAGTAAAAAAATTAGTTAATAAATGCTAAAGTTGAGGAAAGATGCTATTTAGCCCCTCAACTCCATTCCTAACCTCGAGTTTCCCCAGCATCTGCAACATACTTATTCATGTATTCAGGCATTCTAATACACCCTGCCTTGGCACAGCAATTACCAGTCCATCTTTCCCACCCTGCTTTCCACTGCCAGCTTCAAATCGTCCCTCTGTTAGGGGATAAGCACTCACCCCAGGGTCAGGACATTAAAGAAATACTCTGGAGAACTCATTTAACCACTATACTGCTCCTCTCTCTGTATCGTGGCCAAAAACCCTGACTAATTCCTAAATATTGGAAATTTGTAATTCCTGAATGACATTTTTTTGCATGACTGGCATTTATGTTTAGGCCAAGGTCTGAAGGATCAGGTTTAAATAGGGTGACTCACATAGTTTTGATACGACTGAGCCGCTGTGACTCTGGACAAGCATAAAGTACAAAATCTATTGCGTGATATTTAGCAGCGTATTGACATTAATCACAAGGAAAGAGCATTTGCAACACACTCTCATTAGGCGACTTCTAGTAAGTAGCTTTTAAACAAAACATCACATTGTAAAATAATTTGCATGGCTTTTAATAGCTGGATTAATTAAAGTAAATGTCTTCAGTGATGTTGAAATGTCAGAATGCCTTGACATCCAATTTGCCACCATTATAACAATTACCTGTTTAGATTACATAACAGAAACTGTTCTGTTAATTTTAAATAAATTATAAAGTTAAAAATTATTTAATAACCAGGTATTTTATGGTGTGCGTGTTATGACCAAACAAGGGTAACAATCAACTATAAAGTTGCTTGATGTGCATAGATCAATGATACATACTGTATGCTGTATGACTGTAGGCATACATTCATTTCGTTTCCTTCGGCTTAGTCTTTTTATTAATCAGAGGTCGCTACCGCGGAATGAACTACCAACTTATCCAGCATTTGTTTTACGCAGTGGATGTCCTTCCAGCTGCAACCCAGTACTGAGAAACACCCATACACTCATGCATTTACATTCATACACTACGGCCAATTTAGCTTATATAATTCACCTATACCACATGTCTTTAGACTGTGGGAAAACCGGAGCACCCAGCGGCTTTCTTGCTGTGAGGCGACAGTGCTAACCACTGAGCCACCGTATATGCATACAATATATACCATTTAGTAATTGAAAAAAAAGAAACTTATAAAATGGCTCAACAGTGAAGACATTTACTTTGTTACAAAAGAGTCCCACTGTATTTCAAGCAAAACCTTTGAATATTCTAATCATCAAATTATTATGAAAAATAACATATCAGTCAGGAATATTAAAGTCGCATGAAATCAAAATGTACTGTTTATTTTGCTAGAGCACATTGTTAGCCTTAAAGGGGGCCTATTATGCCCCTTTTTACAATGTATAAAATAGGTCTCTGATGTATTTAGAATATGTATGTGAATTTTTAGCTCAAAATACCCCACAAATATTGTGTTATAACTCTTTGAATCTGCCCCTTTTAATCTTTGATCCTAACTGTGCTATTATGATGACTGTCGCTTTAAACTCAAATGAGACTGGCTCTTTTCATAACAGGGCGGTGCTATAAATGCCTATGTGTCAGTATAGTGGCAGATTCAAAAACAAGACTAATGTCATGTGCTAATGAGTGAGAGATTGCTACTAATGGGTGGGGCTTTCCCCCTCTGATGACACGTATAGACCTGATTGTAAAATGCGGAGGTGCGCCTGTTTTTGCGATTGTTTTAGAACTTCCGATTTAGTCGCCTATGGGGAAAATGACTAAGAATAATAAACAGCAGAAAATGGTCAAACTATTTGCTCTACAAACAAATGTTTGCATGACTATATAGACCAAGTACAATAATATTATAAGGAAATTTCCGTTTGCAACATCAAACAGTGAAATGAGCAGTTTTTAATGTCTAAAAATGAATGGAAGTGAAAGAGACTGGAAGTCTCTAGCCAAAAAGATTCAAATGGCTGCGCCCGCTTGAATAAGGTGAATAAAGGGAGAATGTTAATCAATGTGTTTTTATGACGTGTGATTAAAATATGATATAATTAATCGATTTTTACCATTAGAAGCTGGTTATATACACATACTGTTACCACAGAACGTCGTCTAAACCCCTTATAAAAGTGATTTTTGCATAATAGGTCCTCTATAAGGTAAAAAAGAGTGCAAGTGAATCAATTTAAAAAACAACTATTTGTTTGGGTAATCTTTCAATATTTAACCATTTGTTTTTGCTATGGAATGGTAGTCCTTTACGAATGATTGACCGCTTGAGTGAAATTTGCTTAGCCACACTCCTTCAACCATTAGTTTGCTGTGAGTGAAGGATGAAAGAAAGGCCGGCAGCAAGCTCTCTGCAACTCTCACATGATCGCACACTGAAGCTAATCAGTGCCTAAATGGGAGACCACTTGGGAAAACTAGGTTGCTGCTGGGTTTCGTGTTAGTGAGATCAGCAGGGGACGCTCAATCTGCGGTCTGTGAGGGTCTTAACGCCCCAGTATATTGACGAGAACTCTATACTCAATAAGTGCTGTCATTTGCATAAGACGTTAAACCGAGAACCTGACTCTGTGGTCATTAAAAATCACAGGATGTCCTTCGAAAAAAATGTGCCATCTGGCCTCTGTCCATCATGACCTCCTTACCATCCCCATATCATAATTGGCTTCATCACTGTCTCATCTCCACCAATCAGCTATTGTGTGGTGTGTGGTCTGGCACAATATGGCTGCTGTCGATTCATCCAGGTGAATGTTGCACACTGGTGGTAAATGAGAAAATTCCCGCAAAAAATGTGCGCTATATAAATGTAAGGAATTATCATTATTATTAATAAAGAAAAAGCCAAAAATAAATAAAACCCACCCAATATTCCCTAACAACTAAAAATGCATCATCATACTTGAAAAAAATCTGTAAATAATAATAATTTTTGAAGGATGATAAGACTGGAGTATTGATGCTGAAAATTCAGCTTTGTCATTTCAGAAGTACATAACATTTTTTAAATGAGATCTGTTATAGAAGATATTTTTTAATTGATCCTAAACTTAACGTATGGCTGCATTTTGTCTTTAAAAAGAGCACTATAGGGCGATATGACTCTGTTTCTTTTCGCGCAAGCAGCTGACTGCTTACCTCTGTATGGACGGCTTTCCCGCTTTTACCAGTTTGCCAGTGGCTCGCAGTGTACATGGGCGGACTTGAGACACAGAGAGGATTTGACTTTGACGATGGGGTTAGAGTCTGGCAAAGAAGGGTTCCAGAAAGCAGGTAAGACAAAAACAGAAGCCAAAAAATAAAATAAACAAGTAAATAACAGGGTGAAAATGTAAAAATCAGACAAGGACTTATCTTTTTCTGGATTGCTGTTCAAAACACTCTCAGTTTGGATTAGGGAAGTGGGTGGGCACTAGTCAGTCCGTGCTTTAAAAAAAACAATCGGTTCGGTTTAGGGAAGGAAGAAAGTGGGGGGATCGGTTGATCGGTCGGTCAGTCAGTCAGTCGACAGCAACCTCTGGTGGATTTACGTGAGAACAGCAGGCACTATAACATTTCCTTACAATTGGAAATGCTACTTGAAAAAATATCTACTTCAACTTCTATTTCACGCAGATTTCAAGTTATTTTAAACACAATAATAATAATAATAATAATTACACACAAATATTTTGTGAACAGTGAATCAGTAAATAATAATGATTTTTGATGGATGAAGACTTTGATGGACGAGTATTGATGCTGAAAATTCAGCTTTGCCATTTTAGAAGTACATAACATTTTTAAACAGGAACAGTTGAAGTAGATTTTTTTTAATTGATCCCAAACTTTTGAATGTATAGTTTACTTTGCAGAGTCTCTGACAGAATCTTCCAAACTGGTGTGAAAATGTCAAAAAAGTGATGCTTAGGGAGTACCGTATAATACAGTATAAAGGTTTCTACAGCAATGTTTCCCTTAAGAGACTGCCCTGGCATTTGAGTCATGCAGGTCTTTTAAGGTGAGCAAGTGATCTGTAGGTTTCGCAGTGAAAAAGAAAATGGATGCATCTTTGGATTTTTTTTTAAAGCACCACACAAGTGCAGGTTTTTGCAGGTACTTAAATCAAATGCCTCCCATATGATTGCTGATTGATTGCCATGTCTGTCTCAAGTGTCCCTGCTAAGGCTTTTAACATTAGGAGTCTCATGAATCCTGAAAAGGCAAATTTATTTCACTAACTGTAAGGCTAGGAAACTACCTAATACATTCACTGGCCACTTTATTAGGTATACCTTTATAGCACTGCGTTAGACTCTCTTTTGCCTTCAGAACTGCCAAATATTTGTGTCATACTTTAAAATTGTACTGGAAAACTTCTTTAGAGATTTTGGTCTGTATTGACAGGACAGCATTGAAGTTTGTGTGAAATCAAAATGTAGGTTTATTTTTCTAGCACACATTGTTATTTTTTAGGTGAACAGTTAAACTATGCAAGTTTATCCACAAAAAAAAGTTTGTTTTGGTAATCTTCAGTCAAAGTCTGACTAATTGCTTCAGTGTTTGGTCCTTCTTTGTTGAAGTTATTTTAATGATTGACGTCACAATATTTGTAACCACGCTCCTCTTACCATTAGTTTGCAATGAGGAAATGATATGCAAAAATTACAGGCCATGCCAATATTCAAAATTATGTTTCAGTAAGAAGTACATTCATTCATTCATTCATTTTCTTTTCAGCTTAGTCCCTTTATTAATCTGGGGTTCGCTACAGCGGAATGAACCGGCAACTTATTCAGCTTATGTTTTACGCAGCAGATGCCCAGTCATAACCCATCTTTGGGAAACCCATACACTCTCATTCACACACATACACTACGGACAATTTAGCTTAGCTTACCCAATTCACCATGTCATAGGACTGTCAGGAAAACTGGAGCACCTAGAGAAAAACCCACGTGAACACGGGGAGAACTTGCAAACTCACAAAAATGCCAACTGACCCACAGCAACCTTCTTGCTGTGAGGCGATCACAACCCACTGTGCCACCTTAATGCCCAAGAAGTATGTTAACATACTGAAATAAAAGACTTTCAATGGGGCAAAATCACCCCCACACCATAACACTATCATCAGCCTAAGCAAAGCTTATGCTAAAATCAAACCCTATTATTTGAATGTTAGTCCAGGTAACCACTTTTCAATCCTCCCCTGTCCAAAAACGATGCCTTTGTGTCCATTTCAGCCAAATCTTTCTATTCTTAGTGTTGGTGGTGTGCACTTCTTCTGCTGCTGTAGCTCATCTGCTTCAAGGCTGGATGAGTTCTGTGTTTATAGATGCTCTAACAAAGGCTCAGCTGAGTAACTGTTGTCTTTCTATCAGCTTAAACCAGTCTGCCAAGTCTCTTTTGGCATCAACGATGCATTTTTGCCCATAGAATTGCCATTTAATGGATATTTTCCCTTTTTTAGACTGTTCTCTGTAAACCCTAAAGATGGTTGTGCATGTAAATCCCAGCACATCTGGAACTAGCAACCATGCCACATTCAAAGTCATTAAAATTACTTTTCTTTTCAATTCTGATGCTTGGTTCAGCAGATCATCTGTCATGTGATTGGCTGATTATATATATATATATATATATATATATATATATATATATATATATATATATATATATATATATATATATATATAAACACCTAATAAAGTGGCCAAAAGCTGTATATTCCTTTACATGTAAGGAAATTTTACACTCTATTTACTCTCACACCTATTACTGATTAGATATTTGCAATAACAAGCAGCTGAAAAAATGTACCTAATAAAGCCAAAAAACTATATATTCCCTTATATTAATATTCCTATATAGTCCCTTTAAGGCAAGTCAATGCACTCAGTGGCCATCTATGAAATGCCTCTCTAGCAATATTCTTAGGCACCCTGTTTAAATGAGGAAACATCAAATTCTCCAAAAATACTTGCCAAGCTCACGATTAAATTTCGTATTACAAATAACCAATAGAATTAAACAACAACTGTCTTTTTAGTTTCACTTCTAAATGTTCGTACCACACAAAATCTGCAGAAACTCACGTCTGGTCCGAGGTTCTTTCCCGGAGAATTGTCATTCTATATCGATCACTGATTGGCTCCAGTACTAGAAGGCGGGCTTTATTCTCCATATTGACAGTTACACTTTTCCCCATTCAAAAGTCTACAAGTGACATGTCTTGTGTATTCTATAGTCTTTTGTAACAGGCAATATGGCAGGATTAATGGGTGTACCTAATAAAGTGGCCAAAATGTATATTCCTCTACATGTTGAACAATATTACATTCTTACGCATTACTGATTAGATATTTGCAATATCTAGCAGCTGAACGGTGTACCTATTAAACTGGCCAAAATATCTGTATTCCTTTACATGTAGGACAATATTACATTCTTGATTCGAAAGAAAAATCCTTTTCCCCATTTGTAATTGAATAATTCATGCATTAGAGGATTAAATTAACGGATTCCATCCATTTAGAGCTGATATAAATGACTAGTACGGAGGCAAATGTTATATGATTTGATTTCCAGCTAAAACCCTTAAATCACATCCTACACACATTACATTATCTCACAATATGTGCACCAAGCAATATCTGAGCACGTGAGGCCTCATATTTTGTATTCCTTCTATTTTCCGCATGGCGAGGCCTGGAAAATTGACTCAGTGATGTTTCCATGCAAAGTGGGTTTACTTTTACATTAACATAAATAGGAATGTCTCGGGTCATCAAAGCGGGACGCAGGTGTAGCCTCAGTGTTAACATTGCAGCGATTGTCAACCCTCGGCAAAGACACAGAAGTATCTCTGATGCAAATGAACGGCACGCTGCCATTCGCCTCACCGTTTGCTCCTCTCTGTCACACACTTGCAAACACACCGTGTGATATGGCGCGACGTTTATGCTAATATGAGCTTATTGTGCAGCAGTCGGCCTGCGTTTGTTGAGTATGTGATGAATCTGGTGTCAAAACTGTTAGCCAGCAATGTCAAAACAAGTAATGTGACCCTGAGGCACTAACTTGTTCAAAAAAATAATAACAATTCTGTAATTTCTCTCAGATTTTATTCTAACTGGTTAAATCACTATTTTATTTCTTAATAATACTGAAAATTTATCATATTGCAGATTTTTTTTTAGCTTAAAGGGAAATTTCACCCAAAAAATTAAAAATCTGTCATCATTTATTCACTGTTTACTTGATCCAAACTAGTTTAAGTTTTTTTCTGCTTCATGTTGATCACGAAAGAAGATATTTTAAAGAATGTTGGAAACCTGTACCCATTGACCTCCACTTGTTTTTCCTACTATGTAAGTCAATGGTAATGGGTTTTCAGCTTTCTTTAAAATGCATTTCTTTAAAATGTGTTTAGCAGAGGAATGAAAATGAAAGTTTTGAAACCACTTGAGGTTGAGTAAATGGTCAGTAAATTTTCTTTTTTGGGTGAACTATCACTTTAAATACCCCATATGGTGAATTAACATTGTTAACAGTTGTTTCTTGTTTTTAATATGCTTAAAGACAAACTATTTGCAGATTTATCAGATATTTATAAAATATGTAAAGCGCTTTATAAATGTAAGGAATTATTATTATTATTACTACTTTAAAATGAGCTGAAACGATAAGGGTGACTTTATTATCCTTTTCTCAATTATCTAACAGATTTACACTAAAATCTAATGATTTCTTTAGATATTTACAACTGCGACATTGTTTCACAAATTATAAACAATGGGATATAATTAAAAGATCTCCAACAAACATAGAAAAACATTTTATAGATTATTTTATTGATTATTGAACATGGTCTGCCTAAAAATCATGTAGCCCATTTATACAGAACATTAATTTCAGGATAAATCTGATGACTCTTATATCAAAATAAATTGGGAATTAGAGTTAAACACTATAATAGAGGATGTAATGTGGGAATAAATATGCACAAATTGTCATCAGGGTGAAAGCAGTCAAATATGAAGGACTTATTTATTTATTTATTTATTTATTTATTTATCTACTTTTTTTAAGCTGTCACTATTATTTATCTATTATTATAATTTTTATCAATTATTATTTTCTATTAATTGGTTTCTTTTGTGATTGTAAAAATGTAATGTAAATGGAAGTAAATGTTGTTTGTATACTATGTTTTTAAAAACTTAAAAAAAACAGTTTAAAAAAATAAAATGAGCTGAAACAACACAATTATTGAGATTTTGCTGGGAAAACTAATTTTTTTATGTTCAATACACTTAAATTTGTTCAATCTGTAAAGTTAACTTAATTGATTTGAGTTGGAACAATATGATTTAATTGTTTGAAACCCTGCATTTTTTACAGTGCATAAATCAGGGGTGTTGCTAGACATAAACCTCTACTGGGGCACGGGTCTCCCTCAAATGCAACCCCGTGCGCGGGTGTGTTTTCTGCGTGTATGCCTCAGTTTGTTTTCAATTAAACTACATTGCTTTTGCAAGTGCTAATTAGGTTGTATATAGAGAATAATGTCTTTATTCTGGGATTACCACTTTAAATTAATACAGTTTACTTTATACATAAGTGTAACTCAAAGCATTAACTGGGGCACTAGCAACTTTAAGGGTCTAGCGATGCCCCTGTTATCAGAAATATACAATGTATACACAGTATAATAATTAATCAGAGGATTAAATTAATCAAACACTGATAAATACTACCATGTATTTTCCTTTTGGATTTATGATCATATTTTTAAGTGTGGCGACATGGTGGCTCAGTGGTTAGCACTGTTGCCTCACAGCAAGAAGGTCGCTGGTTCGAGTTCCAGCGGGACCAGTTGGCATTTGTGTGTGGAGTTTGCATGTTCTCCCTGTGGTGGCGTGGGTTTCTCCACAGCCAAAGATGTGGTATAGGTAAATTGAATAAACTAGTGTTTCTCAACCATGTTCCTGGAGGACCACCAACACTGCATGTTTTGTATGTCTCCTTTGTCTGTCACACCCATTACAGGTCTTTTAGTCTCTGCCAAGGAGCTGATGATCTGAATCTGGTGTGTTTGGTTAAAGAGACCTAAAAAATGTGCAAAGCTGGTGGTCCTCCAGGAACATGGTTTAAAAGCACTGGAGCAAACTGAATTGGCCATAATGTATGAGTGTGCGAATGAGCGTGTATGGATGTTTCCTAGTACTGGGTTGCAGCTGGAAAGGCATCCGCTGTGTAAAACATATGCTGGATAAGTTGACGGTTCAGCGGTTCATTCCGCTGTTGCGACCACGGATTAAAAAAGGGACTAAGCCGAAAAGAAAATGAATGAATGAATAAATGAAGTTGGCGGTTCATTCCACTGTGGTGACCCCAGATGAATAAAAAGACTAAGCAGAAGGAAAATGAATCAATAAATTTTTAAGTGTGGTTATTTTGCTTATTTCAAAACCACAGATGTTTTATTTGCATTTTTGCATTTTATGACAGTATAAACTGTCCAAAAGGTATTACATTTAGGTAATACTTTAGACAATACTTGAATAGGTAATGTCTAAAAAAATTAATTCATCTAATCTCCCGCTTTACCTGTGTCTCTTCTCACCTTCACATAAAAGTGTAAAACATATTCACCCTGGGGACAAAAGGATGCACTCGCAACCAGCCAAAATGAAGAGCACACAGCAATAATCATTTGCATTTTCAACATCTGCTTTCTTGACGGAGACCAATAATTTGTTATTTTGCTGCCTGGAGGCCCGTCTTCATATGCAGGTCCCCTATTGAGGTGTTTTGTCACAAGAGTGCATTTTTATGACACCGGAAAACTCCTGTTGGGTGAATTATTGAATCTCCTTTCGCTATTTATGCGTTTATATAATTCATTATTTATTTTATTAGTAGTTAGGGGCTGAGTGGGTAATTTGCCCTACATGTTGCAGATTATATTAGACACTGCTCTGGCTGGCCGGTCAAACTGAAAGCCATGTAAAATTCAATACGCGTGATACATGGGCCGATTTTCTAGCCTCAGGATTTGTAAGGTACAAAAAAGGCTCTGGCTGCAGCAACAATAACAACAGATCCTTGCTAGTTGTAAAGAGCCATCAGGACTAAGTCCCTGGGGCGGATTTGTGACAGGGTTTTTTTCCAGGAAGGTCAAATGCCCCGAGAGCTCTAATAGTAATGCCGCTTTGAGCGGGGTCGCCGGGGCAGAAGTCTACTGAAGACTGGTGGATGGAAGAGTGAGCAAGTTTTCACTTTCATGCTCCTTCGCTTCATTTTCCATTTTGCTAATGCTGCCATATATCTCCCCGTAGGGAGGGAGGTGGTTTAAACCCCTGGGAAGAAAGCAGCGATCTAATATACTGTGCCTTTTTTAGGGAAAAGAGATGTTATTTTAGAGAACTGGTTCAAACCTGTTGGGTTGTGGCCCAGAAATGGATTTTAGCTCTTTTCTGATCATAGCAGTGAAAATGTATTCTAATTATGAATAAAAGAATCAATATAATGCATAGAATGAGTACAAATGTTATTTTCATTCATTTTTTACCATCAATGTACACGTCATTGGCTTTATTTATTATATAGTTTATATTGCTGAATTCGGCGACGCAGTGGCGCAGTAGGTAGTGCTGTTGCCTCACAGCAAGAAGGTCGCTGGGTCGCTTGTTCGATCCTCTGCTCAGTTGGCGTTTCTGTGAGGAGTTTGCATGTTCTCCCTGCGTTCGTGTGGGTTTCCTCCGGGTGCTCTGGTTTCCCCCACAGTCCAAAGACATGCGGTACAGGTGAATTGAGTGAGCTAAATTGTCCATAGTGTATGAGTGTGTGTGTGTGAATTTGTGTGTGGATGTTTCACAGGGATGGGTTGCGGCTGGAAGGGCATCCGCTGCGTAAAAATGTACTGGATAAGTTGGCGGTTAATTCCGCTGTGGCGACCCCAGATTAATAAAGGGACTAAGCCGACAAGAAAATGAATATTGCTGGATTTTTTTCTCCATCTATAGCAGAGATGCCCAATTTAGGACCCGTGAATAAGTAGATAATTTAGATATTGTCATTTGTAAGCAAATGTGAACTTTTATTTGTTTGTTTGTAAATCTAACTAAAATCAAATGCTTCAATTAAGCTGTGTAAATAATCAGATTTAGTTTAAATGCACATACTGTCACCTGATGGATAGAGGACAATTGAGGGCAAAGGCAGATTCTGCTTGACTGGTGTATTCAGCATTGAACTCCACTGTTTTATAAACAGCCACCATGGCATTACTAGCCATAGGAAAATATATTTTATATGCATAAATTTGACTTTGACACACTACAATTAATTGATTTAGATTTTGTGTCGTTTCCTCATTCATTACACTTCTTGTGTGTGTTGTGTGTATGAGCTTGCTTAATGTGCATAATTAAATGAGTTGTGTCGCATTGCAATTAGTTTTTATTTCATATGACTTTTCAGAGCTCAAAATTAAATTTATCTCTGATAAGCGTTAGTTATACATTAATAAACGTTAGTAAGCAGGTTATATTCTTGACTTATAAGCACATTTATGATGTGCTTAATGATTGTTTTTTCATACTTTGTTAATTATTTATTTTTCATTACTAAATGAAGTATTGCATTATTTACAAACCATTTGTATTTAAGAGTTGGTGGTTTTTAAGATCATTCAGAATGAGTAAGTAAATGATTGATAAACTATTGAAATCAATGTTTATATATCTTTTTTATTGTTGAAGTTCAATAAACTGTTGCATAGATACACTACCGGTCAAAGGTTTAGGGTGATTAGGATTTTTAAATGTTTTAAAATAAGCTTCTCCTGCTCACCAAAGCTGCATTTATTTAATCAAAAATACTGTAAAAACTGTAAAATTGTAAAATGTTATTGCCCTATAAAATAACTGTTCAAAAGTGTTTTATAATTTAATTTATTAATTTATTCCAGTGATTTTAATTATGATTTTCAGCTTCTCCAGTCTTTAGAGTCACATGATCCTTCAGAAATCACTCCAATATTAATTTTTTTTTACTATTATTTTTATTATTATTATTAATGGTAATAGTAATAAAAGAAATAATGACTGGAGTAATAATACCTTTTAACAAACAAATAAATAAATAAATATTTAATTAATAACTATTTAACAATTTAACTCTTTTACATTTAATAATGCCACCTTGATGAACAAAATAATTTTATTTAAATTATTATATAAAATTAATAAACAAAAAAAAAAAAAAAAACTGACCCCAAACTTTTGACTGGTGTTTTATAATATAATACACATCAATATCTCTTCCCATCATGGTTTGACCTTTTAAAGATTCATAGTTCTGTTCTATATCTCATAGTATCTAACATAAAAAAAGAATTATAATAAACAATAAAGTATTTGTGAATAACCAAATAAAATTTTCTAGGGAAGGATTCCTCACATGTTCATATTTGTCAAAATGTATTTTCACTGACTGAAAATGTTTTGCCAACCTTCAGATCACATGCAGTATACCTTAATGTCAAAACAAGTACCACAATCGAAACATATTCCAGTAGCTCAACTTAACTCAACAACAAATCCCTTCAGAAGATCAAAATCTGTATGCAGGCAGAATAATGCTGAAATTGGCCAAAGAAGCAAGAGGAAGGAATTATTCATAAAATACTCCATTCTAACAATCAGGCAACACAACAATGGCCTCTATTTCAAACTGGTTAAAGTGCTCCGAGCCAATAGAGAGATTAATTTGACAAACTTTGCTTGTTCTGTTCAACACATCTATGCTGTGGCAACATAATCTTTCATTTCACAATTAAAAGCAGAACCCGCTCTTATAGGCCTGCATACTTTGAACCAATGCATTCAGAAGATTGGGGAAGAAAGCTTACCTGGTAAACAAAATGCAAATCGCAGAGCATGGCAACACATCCATCTTTGATTAGGGCAGAGCCTGCTTGCAGCCTGAAACAGAAAGAGAGAGGTTAGTCTTTAAGTGGATCCACCTTTTCCTCGTTCTGCTTTAAAAGCTATTCCATGTTATCAGATTTTGGCCACCCGTGTAAGGCACGACATTTCTCCCAGATTACAGCATCTTTTATTTAAATGTCAGGGTCCTCCGAGGCTCTCCGGCGGAGTACGGTCGACCACAGATGTTCAAAGCTGTTCTGAGGTCAGTACTTTATGTGCGGGGGATACAAGAGGCTGAAACTCAATCTGTACCTGCAGCTAGAAAGGTCACAGGAGGAAACTCATTGGAAAACCAGTCTTTAATACAACCACACACATGTAAGCCTGATGTGACGCGTCCTGTGCGGAAAGCGTAGACAGATTGCTGAATGTTTTATAGGAACCGGAGTTATCAGAAGAAATATGGCAAGCAATTTTAGTGGTTTTCTTCAGTCGCAGCTCATTGGTGTTTATATTTTAACAGTATGACCTCAATTTACTAATGTCCTTCTCAGGTAGAAAATTCAGTTCAATCTAATAGTATCTTCATTTAATGAAAAATCTGTAATAATAATAATAATAATAATAATAATAATAATAATAATAATAATAATAATAATAATTGTAATTCACACAATTCTGTACTATTTTGTATTGTTACAACAATAGTCTTCAATAGGCCGTCATAGTTGGGTAAACTTAATGCCTAGCAAGATCACACAATTTTAACACGACTTCCTTGATATATGGTGTTGTGGGGATTTGTAAAAAAAAATTGGGCACTGTGACACAGGATTCAATCATTTCTTCTCGTGTAATGTGACATAGTTCTTGACACCCGATACCATGCCTGCGACGCCTCACGGCACCATCACAGAAAGTCTAGCATGTTAATTTTTTTTTTTTCCTCACGACGAGTTCCTTCACGTAGGTGACACTGCAATAAAAGCACATAAAATAAAATTATAACATTTTTTGGTTATCTCAGCAGGTGCTGCCATTCATGCGCCGGTCAGGTAATCCAAAAATAGGCTGGATATTTACTCATTGGATATTTATTATTGGTTATGCAAATTTTTACTATTTTTCTAAAATAAAGGTGATTTAAAGGGCACCTAGGTTACCCCTTTTTTTTAGATTTATTATGAATCATTTGTGTCTCCAGAATGTGTCTGTAAAGTTTTAGCTTAAAACACCCATCAGATTTTTTATTACACCTTTTATAAGATTCTGTTTTATACATTTTTGCAACAGGTGCCTTAATCTCCTCCCTTGGCTGCGTCAGACAACAAACACACATAAAGGAAGAAGATCTCACGTAGCGTTTGTGAGAAAAACTACAGTAAGAACTTTACCCATGATTATTTGATGCATTTGCTGTGTTAAGTTACAACGCTGAGTCACACACAATGCCGATACAAAGTTCACGCACACACACACAGACATACATACAGACGGCGCGTTTAGCTTTGCACTCTTTTTGCACACAAACGTGCAAATGCTACGTTAAGTAGCAGTCGGTTTGAAAACCGCTCAAATTGGTCCATCGTTTTATGTTGTTAAATTGAAAAAAAAGGACTGTGTGTGTTTATATCACCCTAATATGACCGCCTATACACTATCCCTACACATATTTCTGTCCAAACAACTTGAAAAGTAGATTTTTCACCATAGGTGCCCTTTAAGCTATTTTATTTGACAGGCTGGCATAAATGTGCAGCATCTTCATTCTCTCAGTTCCTGAGTTCTCTCATCCAACAGAGTTTGTACTTCAGAGGTAATCTGGGATAGATCTGCTGCGAATACATTCGTAACCGACAATAAAAATCATGCGATTTTACTGGGGCTTTAGAGCACAGTGAATGGGAGAGTACAACACATTTGTTTTTGTTTTTTACATTCCTATTTGCTAAAATAATAAATGAAAAAGTGCTATCAAGAAAAAAATAATAATAATTGTTACACTGATAGCGAAAGAGAAGAACATCAAACATACTGTCCCGCCCATAGATGCTGCATTAGAAATGCCTCACATGAATGATAATTCATTTCTTGTAATTTGATGCTAATAAATAATATAATACATATGTAAACACAAATAAATGTAGATATGTTTATTAAAAATGTAAATATTAATAACTTTAAGGATATAAGATGCTGACAACCATTACACGCATCAAAACTGGTAAAAAGGGTTCATAACTCATTTTATAAAACACATTTCATCATAACTCTTTCATAAACGTTAGCATGCTGAAAGATACACGTTCAAATCCAGGGCTGTGGCTGGGCCCTGCTGTTGCAATGGAACGTTCTATCAAAGAGCTTAGAATCACCAAGAGGCGACACTCAATATAGAACGTTCTATTGCAACAGCAGCGCCAAGCAAAAGCCCCAAGTTCCACCATTTCGGAGTGAAAGCGATCGGCTGTTTATTGAATCTTACTGCTGTCGCGATGGCAAGCAGCTGCTTTGTTTTTTTATTTATTTATTTTAAAAATGAATTAAAGCTGAGATACAACCTGAAAGATGATAATACAACACTTACTATCACAATCATCAGCACTTTTAATAGTTTATTTTACAGACTTAAAATATGCTGCTGTTCTATTGGAAATTTCATTCCAAAATGTGTTGCCTCTTGGTGATTCTATGCTCTTTGATATGATGAATGAAGACCCGCCTACTAGTACAGGAGCCAATCATCGATCGCTAATTGGTAAAAAAAAAAGCCCGCCTTCTAGTACAAGAGCCAATCATTGATCGCTATAGACAGAGGAAACTCTGGGGAAGAGGCTTAAGCAGGTCGCACACCAGAAGGGCCGCTCGGCGACGCTTCGCGCAGCGCCACACATTTTAAAATTCTAAACATAGGTTTCTATCAGGGTACACACACCGGCGCCGCAAGTTGGCGGCGCCCAGCCAGGACTTAGGAAGCAGTTCATTTTTCAGCCGCGCCACAGAGCGCCATCTGATTAGTTTCATGTTAAATATCATGCAAATGTGCGCGTCTGGTGTGTGATAGTTTAAACTGTTATGTGTGCGCCGTGTTGCGACGCTGAGCGGCGCTTCTGGTGTGCAACCTGCTTTAGACAAGACGTAAGTTTCTGCAAGTTTTGTATGATTTAGACATTTAGAAATTAAACTAAAGGGACAGTTGTTTTTTAAGTTTATTTGTGATTCCTAATATGAAATTTAATGGTAAGCTTGGCAAGCAATTTTGGAGAATTTGTTGTTTCCCTATTCGAACAGAATAACTGAGCATACTGCCTGAAAAGCGTTTCAAAGATGGCTGCAGAGTGAAATGAATTGTCTTAAAGTGACTTCATTATTCGTAAATCCAAATGTGAGCGTGAAACCTAGTGTACGAAAAGTTTTTGTGCATACCCAGCGTTGATACATGAGGCTCCTGGTGTGCTTAATGCAACGTATTGTGTGTGTGTGTGTGTGTGCACGCATTGAAGAGCCGCTGAGCTGACAGGTCTGGAACACACACACACACACATACACGGGCACGGACGCACGCACTGTATTTCTGACGGCAGACACATGAACTGGGAGAAAAACATCTATAGCGAATCCTGTACTAGAAGGCAGACTTTATTCGCCACAGTGACTGTTATACTTTTCCTCATTCAAAAAAACATAAGTGACATGTCTCGTGTGTTCTATAGTCTTTGCTGTAAATAATAAACATTTTAAAACAGAACACTGTAACTGTGACAAAACATTGGTGTATTAAACTGACAAAAATGTAGTGTAACTACAATGATGTACTTTTAGTTTAACTGTGGTATTGAATTATTACCATGCTTATACCACAGTATTTGCACAGCTTAATGTAGATACTTAAAGGTAGGGCTGTGCTGTTTTTCAAGTTTGAACAATATCAGTATATTTTGTTATAAACAATTTGGTATGAGGAAATACCATATATGAATAAACTAGTCTGTTACTATAGTGCATATAAAAAATAGCGAAGGAGTGAAGTGCTTCAGGGAAAGTGTAAAATCCAACTTGAACTCGTAAGCATGAGTCATGCCTTATATTTAGGGCTTTAAAATAACTTGTAAGATTTAGTTAACACATATAGTATGAAGCGGTCTGCCCTGCCAGATGCTCTGACTGACACATGTGCTGCTGACAGACAGGTTTCTTGCACTGTGCAGTGTGTTTGAGATGTAGTGTTTTCCTGGGTGCATAACTTACATTTTATAGCTCTCCATCTGTAAAAGTATAAATATTTCCATGCATATTCCCAGGTGCACAAGCCGTCTGCATGCAAGTTTCTGATACACTTCATTAATTGACCATCAAACAGGCCATCGTTTTACTGTAACTAAAACATTTTTTGTTAGACAATAAATGCACCATACAGTATGTAGAAAGTTATACCAACAAATAAGATTACTGTTATTATATTAGTGACTGTAAAATCACTATTGTAACGTAAACAAAACAGTGCAGTGTTTCTCAATCATGTTTGTGGAGGACCACCAGCTCTGCACATTTTCCATGTCTCCTCAACCAAACACACCAGATTCAGATCATCAGCAAAGACTAAAAGACCTGTAATGGGGGTAACAGATAAAGGAGACATCCAAAACATGTAGGGCCTGGTGGTCCACCAGGAAGGTGGTTAAGAAACACTGCCTTATATGACTTAGTGCTTTAAAAATATATTTTTGTCTTATTTTAAAGTTAGAGGTTTGTCTAAAGTTTTGTCATGTGATGTTAACCCATTTCTATGTGTTTTAGGTGTTCAATATCCCACAAAGCAATAATGTGTCTAATAGGCATTTAATAATATCTTAACACGTGTCCAGGAATAAAGTCTAGGAATAGTCTAAACCTAGACTAGTCACCAAATACACAGATTAAACAGACTTCACATGTGTTACTATTTCTGTTGATTTGATGACCAGTCTTGGGCTATTTCAGACATTTATTTGATTTTAACTGACACCTCAAATTTAGCCTTGTTTTAACCGAGCTGTCTATGTTTAGACGTCTACTAGACATCCATTAAATTTAGACACAAAAAGCGCTTGCTGGGTAGACAATAGTAGATGTATAAGATGTGCTAAAACAAGGATACATTGGGCTCTCAGTGAAAATCTTTAGAACGAAATTACATCTGTATTATTGTGAAAACAAACACATATGATACTTTTTAATCGGAGCTTCAGTACAACTCACCTCTCCTCAATCGATTTGCCGCGAACTGAGCTTGAGCAGGTGGAACCGGAAAGAGACTTAAAGGGACCACGTACCATTTTTCCGCAACACACCACATTGAAAACCATAGATATATACACTAGATATCACATTAGGACTCTGAGTCAGCTCTGAGTATGCGTCAATAGCGCCGCCACATTTGTACAGTGCTCCCAGGACAAATGTCATTTAACCGCACTAATCAAGACAATGTAAAAGTGCTGGACTTTAGCGCTATGTACGGGTGTCAACCACTTAGACGATGGATTCGTTTTAACTACCACTAATTCACTGACAAAGATAGAAACATCAAGTGTTGTCTAGTATTAAATAATAATTCTTATTTATGATCATTCAGATCGTGAAATATGTGAATAGCCTGTAAATTTAAATATGGCTGTGCCTGTCTATGTAATACAGTGGAATATACTAGTATACAACCCATATTAAACAAACACTTTTAAGTGTATTACTATTAAATTATTACTTTTAAATGTAACATTAGGCTATATATATACAGGGGCGTAGATTTAGGGTGGACATGTCC
Source organism: Danio rerio (assembly GCF_052040795.2). Classification (NCBI taxonomy): domain Eukaryota; kingdom Metazoa; phylum Chordata; class Actinopteri; order Cypriniformes; family Danionidae; genus Danio; species Danio rerio. The sequence goes on along the minus strand of NC_141026.1, from coordinate 51,051,505 downwards.
CCACCAATATCCACAAACTACCAAAATGTCCCCACCAATAATTTAATTCACTTAAAGACATCGCGCTGTCAGTATAAACCTAGACATGCCGAAAGGGTTAAATCAGGTTCTCTCCTCCGGTCGTACCGCCCCCAAACACATGTGAACATTGTGATTGGCTGTGCCTTTCCCTGGTGTCATGTGAGTGGCTGCTTTCAGATCATAGTTTCAGATACAAACAGCGGGAATTTCCCGATGTGTGCAGCAGGAATACCCTTCTCGATGCGTGAGGTTTATGACAGACACGCACAAGTTAGGATGGAGGTAGCAAGAAGAGGTGGACATAAAGAGCTTTTTCCAACGAAAAGTGTGAGTCACATAAACTCAAGTTCGCTACTGAATGAGTCCATCACGATAATGCCGTTATGCTAGTGTTTTCACCGCTTTTACGTTCAGTCTAACGTTAAAGCAGACTGATATAGTCTGTAAACAATATTCCCTGAAAACTAACTGCAGAATAAACACCTACATGTAAACGTATATGACCCTGCCAGTTCTCCTAATCTCTTAGAGTAACATCCCCAATTTTGGTTGAAACAATTTGTCGGTAAAACTACAGCCTGTGCTCCATCTTTTAATAATACTATAAGACATGTTTAATTTGTACGAAAAATGAACGAAAGTCTTTATTAAACTCTCTCTTCATCAGTTAATAAACATTATTTTAACATAACACTTTCAGGCCTGTAGCCAGCTTATTGAAAGGGGTTATTTGTTTTCTGAAAAACTGAACCTTTTTGCAGTTATTCACCTGATTTTCTGTTTATTTGAGGTATAAATAATACATTTTAGTGACATATTAAGAACTAATTTTTGCTGGATAATCTTGTTGGATAGTTATTATAACTACACTTTTTGATGTACCAAAACTATTTCACACCATTTTGTCAAATTGCTTTATTTACACATTTAAACTGTAAATTTTATTACAGTTTTATAAATAATAAAAATACTTTGAACTAGAAATTAGGACTTTAAATTCTTAGAATAAAGAAATGAAGTACAGATGCCTAAACCTCTAAATGCTATGTAAAATGAGCATTTTTCTCAGCCTTGTATATTTATGTTCAGTTATTTCACTTTAAAGGCAATGAAAATAACATATTTGTCACAATAAAAGGTAAATCACTGAGTCCACACACAGTAGTTGGAGAAAAATGCTAATTTTAGAAGAAAATATTAAATGGCATTTAGAGGTTTTTGCATCTAAACTCTTCAAATATGTAAATATACTTATTTTTAAAATACAATTTTTTATCATAATTTTCTTTGGGAAATCTGTTAAAACTTGATTTAAATTAAAAACTGAAGCCTATAGGCACATAACAAACGGGCCGGCGCATTCAACCTACTTCAGTGAAAATTTATCCATTTGAATAATAAGATAAATTCAAACATAATAATAATAATCCAACTGTTGGTCTTTCAAACCACCTGACCCCCCTTGGCTACACGCATGACTATTTAATTTAACTTTATAAATTGTAAGAAGAGAGGATTACTCAATGATACATTTTATTAGCAGTTAAATAATAAATAGCAATATATATATATATATATATATATATATATATATATATATATATATATATATATATATATATATATATATAAACAATATTCATTCTTGGCGGGGGTGACTCGTCCCCAGTCCTCACCAATGTCAGGTGCAAACCTACGCCCTTGTATATATATATATATATATATATATATATATATATATATATATCAGCACCTTGGAATTATGGTTCTATCTGCGTTCTGAATGATTTTTAGATATTGAGCTTCAAGGTTTTTGCATTCCATAACAAACAATAGGCTATGTGTGTAACATTTGTTCTTTTTTTTTTTTTTTAAGTAAAAAGTCTTAAAATGTAAACAACTTATAAAAACTCATCACATAATGTAAATAAGTTGTCATTTAATAAGAATATGTCAATAACCCAATTTTGACAAAAATGTCAGATAGAACCTTCTAAGATGACGATTTATTGAAAATCCTAAACCCCCCCTGTATGTATATGTGTATATATCTATGGCTGTGGATGGCCACAGTCCTCCACTGCACCTTGGACTCACATTCTTTTCAAAGGAGCGCTTCCCTGTTCTAAAATGGCGGCTCTATTGAAGCAATCCTTCCAATAGACAACAGGGTAGGTGACATCTAATGTAAATACCTATGATTGAAAACAAACACTATGAAATCATTAACTCTGAAATATAAGATATTTAAAGAAAACAACTTTAAAAATATAAAATTAAATAAAATTATTTGATGATTACAAGAAGAATTTTTTGGAGTGAATTTAATATATATATAATATAACACCTGTTACACTGGCAGAGTGGTGATAAAACAAATCAGCTTTTAAAAAGGGGGAGGAGCTACACTATGTCCCACCCTTTTTTCATGTTTCGGTAGAGATTATTCACCAAACATCGAAGAAAAATGCATATTTCAAAGCGTTTCACGGGACCTTTAATGTTCTACTAAAGAAAGAAACAGCCTGAGGGTAAGTAAATAAATAGTAAGTTTTAATTTCTGGTTGAACAACCCCTTGAAAATCACTTAATTCAAAAAACAAATGACAGTACCGTGCTTACACTTCAAGCACTTTCTAAGCACCTATACTAATAATAAACACAGCTTCTGATCGGTCCTCAGAGAACACTGATTTACTCATTGGAGTCAGCAATAAGCCACTAGACACCTGAGTCGCTATACGGTTATCACTGCTGTAATTCCTTCCTGTGATTTGGGCGTAACTCAAGCAAAGGTGGAATAAAGGCTTGCTCTTGCCTTTGGGTGAAGGGTGTCCAGAAACTTTGTCACATTAATTGATGGCTTCATTAGATCGCAATCAGAGCACTTCAGCTTGCCTCCAGGGCCCGGCTAACCCATTCCTATGCATTTGAGAATAAAGCTGGGAAAATAGGGTTTTACTGCAGTGGATATTGCGCCTGTCACACCAAGAGAACCAAGAGAAAGCCTCTGTCTGCTACCGGCATAATGTAGATAAAGTACAAGCAAGGTCGAGTTACATGGAGACTGATTGCGGTGTGATAGACTGCGTTGCGGGCCAAAAAAATATTCAATGACAAAGAAGTTTAGACAGATACGAACGTTTTAGACACGACAGGACGCTCTGTTCTCCTCTTAAATTGGGGTGATAGATTAATTATACGTTTTCCGATTCAAAGGCCAAATTGTTTTGTGAATATAAAGCCTGCATCATTATTTTCGGGCAGCTTCGGTCAGAATTATCAAAGGATTTGCTGAGGAAAAAAACCTGGTAAGGGATCATCTGTACAATTTTCCAGACAGCATGTTTTTGACTCAAGAATTACAGACAATAGCCGGGTTATTGTGTGTGTGAGCCACAAGAGATAACAGCCAAACTGCAGCAAAGTAAGAACAATAACTGCAGACCTATTACTGAATTACATCCACAGTGAGTGGTTTTGAAAGAGGACTATTTCATCTAATGTAAGAGTTGAAAGACCTTTTTTCGAAAAACAATTGATCGCCTCAACTATACGCCGTGCTACAATTATGTAATCTTTTCCAGTAATAGGGCGCAGTTAAAGTGAAGCATGAGTATCCATTTTGGTGGTGGTAAATGTGGTGGTTTATGGCGCTTGTCTAGAAACTTCTGGTCAAGAGTATATGTCTAATTCCTGGTATGAGAAGATGTTGAGTCTAACTTTAAACTTTAAAATGCAGTTATTAAGTATTGGATTTTTATGAATATCGTCTATAAAATTATTTTTAAAGGGAAAGTCAACACAAAACTATCACACAATGACAGTATTTTACACGCAATGACATTTTGCTGTTAATTTAGGTGGTCAACATTTTTCTTCAATGAAAAAGGTTTTGAACTAAAACTGTGATGCTTAATCATTCGTAAAATTCATAATAGTCAACAACGATTGAAACTTTGAGTTAAAAAGGAATGAATGAATAAGTAAATAAATAAATACACAAATACCTTAATTTCCAGCCTGATCTCATGTGGAAAGTTAGTATTTTACGTTTTTTCAGTTTTGTGGCTAATTCAGCGAGTTCAGTCAAACAAAAATGTACGATTTTAAAAAGGAGGCAAGGCACCAAACCCCATCCCTAAACCCAACACTCATTGGGGATAAGCAAATCGTACTAAATTGTACAGTTGAGATCATATGAATTAGCCAACAAATCAAAAAGTTATGAATTGCATGCTGTGAGACAGCATTGTCATTTCATAGCTGTTTAAGTATAGATTCACAGAAATATTTCTTGTTTTTATTGCTATTTAAAAACAAATTTGTCAGACAAATGGTCAATGAGATGACTAGTAATACTAGTAAGCGGTTTATGCAATTGATTCCAAAGACTAAGAATTAGGCAACTAAACAAATGAATGCATCTAGGCTTATTTACCATATTAAATAATTTTTTGATATGAAAAGCAATTTAGCGGTTAATACATTTTCTATAATATAGCACTTTCTTTTATATGTGTGCCATATACTGACACTGAGAAGAAGAAAAAAGTTGAATAAAGTTGAGATATTAGTTTAGTTTTCTAGGTCTGTTTTAAGATTTTTTTTTTGTATTTTTCTGGGTCTCTAGAGATTTGAGCAACGTGAGGGTGAATAAATAATACTTGAGATAAAGAAAAATTTAAGTTGAAAATTAGATCAGACAGACTGAAAATGACACCAAAAATGCAATTTTGGTGTCATTTTCAGTACATCCAGGGTGCTAATTAAAGGGGGTTTGGGGGAGATTGACCCCCCTTATTAACGCTTGATCCCCTTGAAGGACATCAAAACAAGATGCATGGGAGTCAGCCCTTTAATAGTAAGAAATCGCTTTCTCTGATCTCTGATGTATATCTTAAATATTAAAAATGTGTAATATAAATATACATTTGAACTCCCCCCTCCCTCCTCTAAAATAGTCACTAAATATCCCTCAAAACACTAAAAATGTATACATTTTATTAATAAATTAGATTGTCATGGGTCTTCCCCGAGGCCTCCTCCCGGTGGAACATGCCTAGAACACCTAGGAGTCCAGGAGGCATCCGAAACAGATGCCCGAGCCACCTCAGCTGACTTCTCTTGATGTGGAGGAGCAGCGACTCTACTCCGAGCTCCTCCCAAGTGTCAGACCTCCTCACCCTATCCATAAGAGTACACCCTGACACCCTTCGAAGGAAACTCATTTCGGCCGCTTGTATCTGAGATCTTGTCCTTTCAGTCATGACCCAAAGCTCATGACCATAGGTGAGAGTAGGAACGTAGATTGACCGGTAAATCAAGAGCTTTGCCTTTCGGCTCAGCTCTTTCTTCACCACAACGGACCGGTACATCGACCGCATTACTGCTGCCGCTGCACCAGCATGTCAATCTCACGTTCCATCCTTCCCTCAATTGTGAACAGAGTTTCTAAAAAAAAATCACAAATATAAACCATTTTAGAGCACTGAGTACTTTCCTTTGTTAATATAATATAATATAATATAATATAATATAATATAATATAATATAATATAATATAATATAATATATACTTCAGCATTGAGTCAAATTAGCTCCCTTAATTTACAAAGGCGGGAGAAAATAACTATGCACGTCTTATAACTCTAGAAAGAAAAGAAGTAGACAGTAATGGTAGTTTTAGCAAAAGTACAACTATGAAATACTATTTGACAGATGTTGGAGTTGGAGTAGTCAGTAATTCTCTATATCCAGTGTCTATAACACCCAAGAAAAAAAAAATATTAAATGCCGTGTGATCTTTGACAGAAACGGTCTCAGAAGGCATCTAAGAAGTGGAGGATTTGTAGGAGGTTTGATCCTTATCACTTAGATGTATGACAGGTCTTCGATCCTCAGCACAAGAGGTCAGTGACACCTGTGTGCGCTGCTATACTTTCTCTTTTCTCTTTTTTTTTTCTCGGTAATGACAGCTTTGCCTCTTTGCTTGGCGTCTGCACAGAGCTGTGGGTAAACACAGCATGCGGCTGATTGCTGAGTGTGTGGTTACTAATCTGCAGATGTGATGTGCTACGAGGGATAATTCGGGGTTGTTCCTTACTTTGTCGAGGCTTTAAAAAGAAAAGCAAAGAGAAAAAAAAAACTCAAGCTGAGATGATCGCATGGGGAGCCGGGGAGAGGACGACAACAGACGGATTATACCTTGTGATTGTTATAGAAGCAGCCTTGACTGTTTTTGCATATGAGATAGAAAGGTTGTTTTGTGGGAGGGAGAGTTTTATCATCTCTCTAAATCCGTTTTAAAAACTTCCAAGAATATTAACAGTCCTTTTCTCAAAGTTATTATTTGTGCTTTGGTTTAGTGATATACAAAAAAAGCTTTCAGAAGAAAAAAAACAAACTGATAGATTGAAAGAAAGGCATGGAGGAGGAGGGGTTTAAGATTTCTGCAAGCGAAAGGGGATTAAGGCTGATTCCATGCCAAACAGTCTTGGCAGATGGGGCCTGGTGCTTTTAGGATGCCAAAAAGAGTCAATAAGTCATCAGTGCATTCAATCCTGGAGATAATACATTTAGGAGAGGGGATTAACGGACACAATAAAAAAACAGGCCTTTTCATCCTCTTTTGCGCGACGAGGACATATTCAAGGAGATATTTGCTCCTTGTCACTCTTGACGCACTTCTCTACTGTCTCTCCAGCTCTGGCCATTTTTACATTGAACAGCTTCCAGTGGCGCAGCGAGCCAAGGCCAATTGAGCAATGGACTGAGAAGCATTGCTGGAGACCAGAGGTGTGTGTAATGCTGAGAGGTGCACAGTCTCATTTAGAAAAGCCTCCTTTCAAGGCTCTGACAGCGTATGGGAAAGCATTCCTTGAGTGTTTTAGTGGGTATGCAGTGACTGCTTTTTATTCTTCACAATTTTACTTTACAGCTTGCTTCGAATGCTGCACCACTATTTAGCGTATCACTGTTATGCTGGGATTAATGTCCAATCCTTATTCTATTCTTGTACCCTTACTCCTTCCCCATGGCCCTTAAAACTGAGTGTGAAGGAGAAGGGCTTCAAAATTTCCCTCTAAGAAATGAGACTACAACACCTGCACACATCATCCTATGTCATCGCGAGCTCTTGCTTCATATGAGATCAACGATGGTGACTGCTGTAGTTATTCCAGCTGTGTTACTTTTTGCTATTGATCTGAAGGAAATCACTGAAGTCGTATATCATGTTATCATGGCAAATCATAACTGTACTGTGCATTTAACACCGTGGCCATAGCTTTTTTTAAAGCATGATGGTAAAACATGAACACGGTTATGAATATATTAAAACATGCCTGTTTGTTTTAAAATTCGTAATAACAAAACATACTCATTTGAGGATCTCCTGACTTCCATCCTGCCATTGTGGCTTGAGTATTCTGGGAAATTTTCTTACTCCTTGGTTTCGAGTGTGGTCCTAAAAAACTCAAAGGGTTATCTACCCCTTCCCCTTAGCCCTACGCCTTCAAGCTAAAGAGAATTGGGACACCCTTCTTGGGAACGGGAAAAACGAGGGGTAGGGCTAAAGGGTATTATTGGGATTGGGAAGCCTATTAGTTGATTAAGGCTATATATAGTACAGAGGAGGTCAAAATTAGAGATCAACCAACAACATCCCAAATTTTGAGGTCACTGCTTAATTTAACTTGATGTTAACAGTATAATTTACAGAGGTAAAAGGAGTTTTTGAGCATATAGATTTTCTCTGATCAGCATATACAGTTGAAGTCAGAATTATATTTCCCAAATCATGTTCAACAGAGCAAGGAAATTTTCACAGTATGTCTGATAATATTTTTTCTTCTAGAGAAAGTCTTATTTGTTTTATTTTGGCTAGAATAAAAGCAGTTTTTAATTTTCAAAAAAACATTTTAGAGTCAAAATTTTAAGCCCATTTCAGCTAATTTTTTTCCAATAGTCTACAGAACAAACCATCGTTATACAATAACTTGCCTAATTACATTAACCTGATTAATTAACCTATTTAACGTAGTTAGGCCTTTATATGTGTCACGTTCAGCTGTATAGAAAATATCTAGTAAAATATGATTTTCTGCCATCATGACAAAGATAAAATAAATCAGTTAATGAGTTATTAAACTATTATGCTTAGAAATGTGTTTAAAAAAATCTTCTCTTCGTTAAACAGAAGTTGGAGAAAAAAATAAACGGGGCTAATAATTCTGACTTCAACTGTAACTAATATACATTTCAAGCTAAATTTGTATAAACATTTAGCATTAGGGTTGAGCTTGTCCATATTTCTCTCTCTCCGCTTATATACATATTGCACTTATGAAACTGTATAACACTAATGAAAATATAATGAGCAAAGATAAATATAAAAATCCCAAAAGTGGACGCATTGAATTAATGAGAATTAATTGGGATAATTAATATTTTTTTGTGTTTTGTTTTAAATTAATTATTATAACAAATATAAAGTCATATCCTAATGTTCCAAAAATAGGCTTATTTGTTTTACTTCAAGGTAGCATAATTAGGTCTTCTGTGATTTTTTTTTCTCTTTTTTTTTAAATATTTCCCAAATGATATTTAACAGAGCAAGGACATTTTCACAGTGTTTCCTATATTATTTTTTTTCTTCTGGAGAAAGTCTTAATTGATTTATTTCGGCTAGAATAAAAGAAGTTTTTATTTTATTAAAATGCATTTTAAGGTCAATATTATTATCCCTCATAAGCAATATTTTGCTTGATTGTCTACAGTACAATCCATCATTGATTTGCCTAATTACCCAAACTTAGTTAACCCTTTTAATTGCACTTTAAGCCGAATAATAGTATCTTGAAAAATATCTAGTAAATATTAAGTTCTGTCATGACAAAAGATAAAAGAAATCAGTTATTAGAATCTCTCTATCTTTCCTTTAAACAGAAATTGGGAAAAAATATACGTAGGCTAATAATTCT